>NW_010114310.1:0-7554 GCF_000699245.1 Pterocles gutturalis
CAGACCGGGGCTGGTGCCGTCTGTAAAACGGGCTTACTCGGTCACCTTTGCTAGGAGGTCGCCAGTGTTTTCTCAGAAACCATCACTCGCCCAAGCAAACGCCCTGACTGTGGCAGTAACCATTCATTGAGGAGAGCAAAACGGCGGGGGGGACTGCCGGCAAAGTGTCTCCCTGAAGTGAACTCGGAGCCATAAATTTCAGTGTGATATTTTACAGGTGGCTTTCTCAGGCTGCCGTTGAGAACAACAGTTAGAGTGAGCGGGCTGGCCCCACGTGAGGACACTTTGAACAGACCTTGCTGAGGCACCAGTCCTTCCTAATAAAAAATTCGGACTGAGGGTTGGCTTTTAGTGTCACTGTTGAAATGCGTGCAACCCGTGAGTCACCTGGAGGGCTGGAAACCTATGGTTTGCGCTGGACAGTTTGAAGGCTGGGCCATTGTAAGTCAAACCGAATGTGAGGTGATTTAATGTGAGCGAGTATGTTTTTGTGTTTTTTGTAAATGGGAAACAATAATGCAGCTGGTTAGTTTTACAGGAATATATTGCTGACACCACTAGGAAAAACTAACAGAGTTTTGTAATATGTTTACAAATGAGCTTTTTCTAATTTGTTTTTTAATAAATACTGCTTGGTACTTGTACACATTAATGTGTGCTGTAGTTGTCTGGGTCCGTGATGGTCAGTAGATAACTGACCCTCACATAATCCATCTTCATTTCTAAGTGGGTGGATGCAGAGGTGAACTGTTGATGGATAAATAATATTGGTGCCTTTCTTCAGAAACAATAATAGGTGAGAATATTTCAGGAATGTGAAACGGCCTTTATCCTAACAGGCAATTCTCTCTTAGCCTTAGCCTACTAAAGTTAAAAGCTTTATGTACCTCACTGTGAAATAAAACATTTTTCTTTATTGATTCCGTGTTTTGTGTAGCTGAGTAATGCTAAAGTTAAACCCTTACGCAGTAGTATATGATGTTTGAGTTGTTTTATTTTGTTTTGATTTTTAATTTGAATTCTACTTTTGGTTTTAGAGCAATGCTAGTAATTTTATGATCAGTTGCTCTCTACTTTCTCAGACTTTCCTAAATATTTACAGAACCTGTTTCTGTTCCTATGAAATATGGTGGTTTAGTTTACATTAATAATTCTCTCTGTGTGGTCTAGAAATGAGCTAATTAAAAAGGTCCGTGCTGGGGTTACACTTTACATGCAAATGCTTTAGATGGAGTTTGGTAAATTGCTGAGACCATTGATACTACTTCTGCTCCTTTGAATTTAATGTGCAACCTCAGATGAACTCTTGTGGAACTGAATGGCTTGAAGGACGTGTTAGTGGACCATGGAGACATTCGTCTCAATATCATGCATTCATTGGTGACCCGAGGTGTTGGTGACTACAAGTTGTTTATTGCCATAATTGCAAGTAAGCAATTTGTGTCTGTCTTTTTTCTTTCTTTCTTTCCTTATTTTTTTTTTCAGATGAACGAGTGTTTACAAAAGACACCATAGTAACTGGTACTTTCAATTGGAGTTCAGTGAGTGAATGGAGAGAAAAGACTATGTTCTGAGGGAATTTTGTTCAATCTTTAAATTCAAATGGGAGGAAAGGAGAGAGTGTAGAGATTGTTCGTCCTAATCTTTGCCTTTTAAATGGAGAAAAAAAATAAAGTCTTGATTCTTGAGTCAGTAGCAAAAAGTCCTTTGGGATTTAATTTTGGCAGCCTGTAGTTTTCATGAATATCAGGGGCCAAACTTGATTGTCACTATGCGGGTTAAAATTCATAACTCTTGTAGACACAATGATGAATGGAATTAAAACTGAAGGAATCCAGGATCAGGTTTTAGTTTTTGTTAAGAATCTTAAATTTCTGGTTTTTTTGGACACCTGGGTGCTTTTGGCCATTTATGACTGACTGTGGAATACACCCCTGTTTGTTGTTAGAAATGCAGTGGGGATGATTGAGTAAAGCTGTGTATCACACTAACGTTAGCTCTATCACTGGATATTCTTCCAATGGGAGATGCATAGATGCTGTACATGGTTATAATCAATTATGTCAATAAATCCCCTTGCTGAAAGAAAATGGTGTCTTGGATTGTATTTCGTAATGCATCACTTTAGTCACGGACTGTCTGTAACTTCATATTACTAGCACTGCTGTTTCTTAGGACTGCAAGAGTCATCATCATTCATTCTCTCGTGTCTTTTCACTATACCTTGTGTTTTCTCTTTTGGTTGTAATATGTTTGGATAGTGAAAACACTAAAATAATTCAAATGGTCAGTTCTGGAACAGGTAGACCACTGTCCCAAGATAGACTAGTAAGGTACCATTACATCAGTGAACTAATGATCCTGTATAGGCTAAATAAGAAATAATTTTATGCTCATTGCAAGCTACAGTTCTGAGGGTTTTTCAGTATTATCAAGCTAGTGATATCAACATGTCATGTTGACCAATGTTGTTCCAATTGAGAATTCACTGCTTCTTTTTGAATTTACACAAACGTCTGGAGAATTGCTAGAATGAAATGGAAATGGCTCTTGGTTCCAGCTTAGGAGAAGTAGATACATAGATCTACACAACAACAACAAGAAAGATGGTTAACAGAACAAAGTTGGTGACTTCTTAAAAGTCACAAGCTCTGTAACTCTAGGAATACTTAGGGTTTGTGTGCAGAAGTTACCTCCAGCTTTTTTGCAAGGGGGAAGCTGTGCTAGCAGGTGGTTGAGGAAAGAAATGTCAGTGACAGTCAATGACTGAATGATGTAAATAAATATTACATGGCTCTATTTTTACCAGTAGTAAAGTATTTATAGATATTTGGTCTTTTTTAAAGTAAACACCTTTCTAAAGAATGACTGTAAAACCAGCCCTTTCTAAATGGACAAATCTGCCATCAGTTTGTGCTCAAAATGTTTGTCCTTCTAGCAGAAATAACGTTTTACTGCCTGTCGTCTCCTGGAATCCATGCAGCTTGGGGAAGAGTGGACTGAGTGCTGTTCTCCTGATAAGTAATTACCGAGCACCTTATCTGTCAAAGATTGAAAATCACCAAAATATTGTCCCATCAAATTAAGTGGACTACTGCTCAGGGGTCTGCAAAAGGCAGTGGGGCTTCCCTGGTGGCAGCACTGCTTGGTTCATCCTACTCCCCCCAAATCCCTGACCCTTTGCTACAGTCAGCTGGCACAGTTGTTTGTGCAGCTGGAACGTGAACTGCAAAATTGATCCTCCTGGACAATAACCTTTCCTAGTACTTCCCTTTCCCCCCATTTTTCAGCCAGCTCGGTTTCTTTGATTCTCTTCAACTAGCACAAGTATTGGAGGTGGCAAAATGGGGGGGTGCAGTGCAGAGGCAGGAAAAAACAAAGATGAGGAGCTGCTTAAACAATCTCAAGTAGTCTTGACACCCAGTTTGTGTGTGGTCTAAGAAAACCTAGACTATTCACATTAGATAAAAATTCTATGTAGAGGGTATACCTTTTCTGGAAAATTGTTAATGATCTGCAAAACTGAAAACACTTAAAACTTCTCTGTGAGATCCTAAAACATTGACATTACCGCACAGGGCTAGAGAGAAGTGATCTGAAGATAACAGGGCTGTAATGGTGTCAGTGAAAGTCTACATGTAGATGAAAAAACCTGTGTTGAAAAGCTCCACTTGACTATCACAGCCTGTGTTAACGCAGTTGGATTTATAAAAATATTGATTTATTTTTGCAGTGCTATCTCTAGTTTTCACAATGCACAGCAAATGCCACATTTTAAAATACCGTCACCATTTGAACCATGTTATTATCCTTACAAAAAGGGACCTGGTAAATTATATCTTTGTCCTGTGCCTTTTCCTTTCTGCTCTTTCTTGGGAAAGATTTGGAAAATGAGGAATTGGGAAGAAAAAAGAGTGCATTCCAGTTCTATCAGGATATTTATTTAACTAGTGAACTTACATTTAGATTGTAGTGGAGGAGTCCACAAAAAAGTCATTTGTTTTCATGACAGTATATGTATTTGCAGAAAACTCCTTCAGTGAGCACGAGAAATATTACTTCATGTCCAAAAACCTGGCTACTCTCACGAATTTATGTTTCTCTGGCCACCAAGGGTATGTGTATGTTGTGTGAGGTCCACAAGTGAAGTTTTGGTTTAAAAAATTATTTTTCAAATAAAATCAGCCAAATTATGTGTACACAGTGATGCACTTGATTTTTCACCTGGGCAACTCTTTTGAGACAAGTTGCTATATAAGTGTTGATCTATAATCTGATATTTGTTAAGTAGAAATAGGGAATAAATGTAAGGCAGCCATGTGTGTGCTGGATGCTGGATTTGTTCTTTTTGCTTCATGCTAAATATAACATAGTTTTGGCAGCCTGTCCAAATCCTGCTGTTGTGTTTTTCTCCATAAAAAAAAATTGATTTTTCTCAAGAGCATGTTTTAATTCCCATAGAAATTAAATTCCCATAGAGAGTCAATTGTCTTTAAACACAAATATTTATATTAATATAATTGTACCTTAATTTATATATATAGATGATCCTTGATATGTTTTTTAAATAAATCTATATCTCATCTGTTGTTACAAACAAGGCTGTAAGAATTAAAATTAATAATACAATATGAATAAATAGCTGTAAAAAACTGCATAAAAGCATAAGAGGTGTTTACTAACAAAGAAGAATCTGACAATTTAAAGAGAATTTGTGAGTATTTATAGTATGGCACATATCTCATTTGTTGTTGTATTTTTAAAGGTACATTTATTTTTAACTTGATAATCTATGCATATTAATTTTATATTATAGAAATAAGCTATTTGTCCAGGGATGGGGAGGGTCGCCACATACATAGATCTTCAAAGCTATTGAGTGATACAAAGCAAATTGGGGTACTGTTAAAAGTATTATTGCTTACTAAAGTATTACATGTTTTTTACTTGCAAAGTTCATTTGAAGTTGCTGCCAGGCAGAGCAGTCCTTAGCTAACACATTAAATGGTGTCTCATGACTTCAGATAGATCAGTGTAGTCCTAGTCCATACTTTACCAGAGTTTTTTTAATGTTCGGAAAAATATATTCTCAAATCATATTAATATTTTTTTCAAAAGATTTCAAATTTTTGTATATCCAGTATTTCAAAATGATTTACTGCTCTGTGGCGATCCATCTATGTGGAATCTGTACCAAGAGATTATCTCAACAAACATTAGAGCAATCTGTCAGTCAACATATGTATACCACTTTGTTACACAGCAAGTGCTCAGAAGTTGTGAAGTGAGGGTTTTATTTTTTATAGTCTTGTGAGAATGAAAAACAAACAAAACGTTCACACAGGGCCATAGCTGTGCCTTCTAGCTATGGCAAATGTATTACTGTAATATGGCACCTGGTGCATCAGTCTGGTCTAGCCTAGTTCATTTTATTTTGCCATGTGAGAGTAGAAACTGCTGTTACACTGCTGTAGTTCATCCTGGCCGTGAGAAAGACCTCTTTTGATATGTCCAAACCCATGTTTTACTGCAGTCTTTAACTTCATCTGTCATTGTACCATTGACATATCTATCATTGTACCATTGATGTTCGTTTTCCTCCCATCTTGCTTGATATTTAAATATTGAAGTTAAAATTCAGTTTAAATGCTGAAGTTACTTAGCACTGCAGCAGCCTCTCTCTGACTACTGTAAAACAGCTTGAAATAAGGGAGAATACTCAGTGGTGATACCTAGCAGATGAAAGGTCAGAAATAATTTTACTCTAGAGGAACACACTCAGAAAAAACATGCTTTCAGGAAAAAAATATTGTTTTGTTTATAATAAAAAATAAAAAGATAACACAGTTTATTTGCCATTACTGTGTCATGATCTAAATCCTGAACAAGTACACTTCAAGACAAGGATCATACATTAGACTTATGAGACAGTTTGGCTTGTTGCTCAGTACATATAGCAGATGTTTTAGCATGCCATTTTTCTTCAGCAACAGCTTGATCCTTCTTCTGTTTTTGCTCCGTGGGAGTGAAAGATTTCAAGACTCTTAATGTAGGTACCCATCAATAATCGGTGGCAATGAAATGAATTATATTGCAGAACTATGCTCTAAGATTCAGTGTTCATCTTAAAAAAGAAAAAAATATTTAGTTCTTGGATCTGATCAGCTTGGAGAGATGAACCTGTGTGTTAAATGACATGGAAATGTCTTTCTCAGCTGATAATTACTGAAGAGGGGGAATCTTTCATGATCATTGTCATAAGTTGTTAACTCTGAAACCTAAAGATGCCAAACCAAACACGAACTGTTTCATTGTTGATGGCATTACCATAAAGACACAATTAACTCATTTTCCCCCAAAACCAAACTTCTCCACTTCCTCTTGTTGCCTAAAAAAATCTACTTATTATTTAAAATATTTTGTCAAAACCTTTTGACAAACCTTTGAAGTGCTCCTGCATTAGACAGTGACAGTGTGAAACTGCAACCTATTGCAACTTTATAATGTAAGAGTGGCAGAAGTAACTCAGAGCTAACTCTACTGACTGAGTTCAATATGAAAATGAATAAATTAGTAAATGTGCCAACAAATCTGGAACTTGACGATAGTTCCTGGAAGCCTGGTGCAGGTGCTGGAATCGTTGCTGCACAGTTCTGCCGTGCTGCTAGTGCCTTCCATCTGACTGCTCTTACTGGTGCAGCACTACCTTCTTGTAGCATCTTACTCATTGGCACAGGATTTTCTCCAACAGATTAGAGACATTCTGTTCAGGCTGGTATCAATTCAGTTATTTTTTTTCTTATCTCATTTTTAAAATTCTGTGCAATGGGAGTTTGTTTGGGTTTGTTTTATCTGGTTTGAAATAGAGATAGCAGCTGTTTAAAATAGAGTCTGCTCTTAGAGAAGAAAGGAGTACATGAATTTTAAATAAGTCCTGCTAAATATTCAGGAACGATTTGTGATTGGAATGATTCACTGGGATCCCACTGATACTATTGTGCTGGCACAAAGGAAAGTGCAGAGGTTTTCCTGGCAGGATGTATCCCTAAGAACCTGAGACTGCAGAGGTCCAGCATGAACTACAGACATTCCTTCCTTCCATTTCTGTGACTCAAATGGAGAAGAGATTCAGGGTCAGCATCTAATGACTAAGAACTTTATTTATTCTGTAACATATATCTTGACCTAAGCTGATTTTGTGACTGGAAAGTTATAAATAGGTTTCACACTAAAGGCAGCATAAAAAACCTGCCTTTTTTGGAGACAAAACCTCCTTGCTTTTCCTCTGTAAAACCAGAGTCAGCACAAACTGAAGTAACTGGCAGTTTGCTGAAGGTGTTAACAGCTCTTTGAGGTGTCTGTAATATGCAACTGGGTACACTTTATTCAGTTAAAATAGTCTCTCGTGTATTTTATTTAGAGATATTTAGAATATGTCCCAGGTGGAAAATACTAATGAATTACAAACTGTTCGCCTGTAATGACACTGACCTACTTAGATTTTGCATTCATTTGTTGGTTTAAATTTGCACTTGCAAATGCACCTGAGGCATT
>NW_010114310.1:7573-32612 GCF_000699245.1 Pterocles gutturalis
TGTGGGTTTTTACTCAACCTGATAAAGTTGCCTACCATTCCAGTTAGCACAACTGTACCGGGAAAACTGCTGCTGTTCTCACTTACAGCTATTTACTTTCAGCCTTTTCACTTATACCATAGTAGAAAATCATCTTGATCTACAAGCTCCTAGACCTTGAGATATGCCACTGCTTATGAACCAGGGGAATGGATGGTTTTCCCAGCCTTCCAAACACAGCCAAACTCTAACAACCAGAACAGGTTTGGGTTGGTTTGTTTGGGGGATTTTTTGGGTTTTTTTTGTTTTCGTGGTTTTGTGGGTTTTTGTTTGTTTTTTTTTTTGTTTGTTTTGTTTTGTTTTTTTTCTTTTTCTTTTTCTTTTTCTTTTTTTTTCCTGTGGTAAACAACTGATGGATTAGAGCTGCAGTTGCCAAAGTCTTCCAGTAGTGGCAATAGTGTCAGGACCCACGTGTGTATTCACTGGAATGTCATTTGGATGTTCAGATTGGGAGCTCTGCAAAAGTTGAGCATGTGTAAAACATCACTAGAACTGATATTGGACTAGGACTTACCAGTTATATTAGTGGGGGTGGGGGTGGTCTCCAAAATGTTCTTTGTTTTCTCACATCTTCTATTACCTCCTTCTCTGTCTGGCTAGAGGGGTTTGGATTAATGCAGCATAAGTGACTGGAACATGTGTTTAAGGATGCTGAGCATCCAATGTGTCTGAGAAGCTGTGCCTGCTTAGAACATATGATGCTTTAAAAAAGGTGTGAAGTATAGACTTTCAGAGGCATTCAGGTTCAATGTTGTGGTCATTATGTGGATAGCTGTCCAAATTCATATGTTATCATCCCTATTTATTCCCTTATCATGGTTAGCTGCCTTTTGTTTCTCTTTGTGGTATGTGATGAGGTGTCAAGTTTTGTACCTCTTACATTGTGTTTCGACCTGGTCCTGACTACTGTGGCCACTCAGATTAAGTGGAGTGGCCAGAACATGTATTGCATATTGGTTTTATGTAGTATCAACGAAATACAAGAAGAGAAATATTGTGGATTTAGAAAATGTGTTTCTTGCCTAAAGCTTTATCATTCAGCTGACGATAATCCAGGCAGACAGCCGCAGTGATCTATAATTTGTTCCGATTCTTCAGAAAGACTGCTGCCTCTCTCCTGAGAGCAGAAAAGCTGTCAGACTTCTGTTCTGCGTTTGTGATCTTTCCAGCTTGGCTGAAACTAGTTTCCTAAGATTCTTTACAGAAGGAGGTAAAATCCTGACATACAGGCCAGTGGTAGAGCTTTTATCACCTGTATTTTTTCACATCAAAGAGCTTGTGTAGCTGCCTGTTTTTCAGACCTAAAGTGGTCAGAATCAGACAGGAACAGTCAGAAACCAAATTTTTATTCATGAATCTGAATATTCAAACCAAGAGTAATTCATACATTATACAGAGGAATTCAAAATCTGGCATAATTCTTCTGCCTCCATTTCTCAGAAGCCTTTAGAGGGTTTTTGCTTCTTGTTTTGTTTGTTTCCTGCTGTATAATAGGCACCGTCCATGTCCCCTCTTTGTTTGCCTTATTAGGTTCTTAAACGTCAGGATTACGGCAACTGGGTCATTACAGCAGAGCTGCCGAAACTGATGTAATGACATCTGTGTGTTTTGAGGTCAGGAGTTGGAATCTATGCTTTCTCTGCTTAACTGTAATGCTGAAACATTTTAAACAATCTTTGTTTCATAGTTCTTCTGCTCTTTTTGTGTCCTCAAATTCTCAATTTACTCCTCTAAAACAGTAAGTGGAGTTTTTCTGACTCACCTTTTCCATGTAAAGTCATTATGTCTGACCCATAAATATAAACTTCCAAAGAGCAAATACTTTGCACCTGAAAAGGTCAGAATGGCGTGTATTTTCCTGAGGGGACAGAAGCCCTCGTAATATATCCAGGAAGACTTTATTAACCATCCATTTAAAATTACATAAAGTTAAATATCACTTTGCAAAGGGATTGTTCTAGATAACAGTAGAGATGTAACTAAGACTATATTTATTATATGTTACTAATGAATTTAGACTACAGGATTACAGCATAAAAACACAGTTGTTTTCTAATCCTCCAAAATAAATTGTTATTCCTAGAATTATTTGTTTTATTAGTGTAAATACATGATGCCAAACTAGTGCAGTACAATGAATCCCAAGGCAGACCAGTTTTTGCTAATTTCAGTGGATCTACATCAGACCTGAACATGAGCCAGTCCTTCTGTTTTCCTGTTTCCACTACAAAAATTAGCTGTGCATGTTAAGAAGAATTGGTGGTCTTTTTAAACAGGAGTCTGATTAAAAAAAAATAAATTGATTATTGATCTCTTTCATGTAACTATGAAGTTATATTCTCATCATTTGTGACACTCTGTGAACCTAATTAATTTCTGGAAAATGTTAATCTGTGATTCAGCTATACCCGTTATACCTCTTGGAATATCCCATGGAAAATGAAGCTACCAAAAGGAAACATCTGTTTGTATCTAAAACCCCAAACATTTATGAAGTTTAGCAACATGCATTCTTCTTGGGGCTGCCACCTATTATACTTAGCTCTAGAGCTAAATACCAAAAGGATACTTGAGGTGACCTTTTGTATCAGATTAAACAAAATGAGAAAACACTTGGCAATCAGACTTCCTCTGCTAGGTCATGGGAAACAGCAGAGCAGAGGAACAAATACAGTAAAAACATATTAATTCAATCTCATTTGCTTTAGGAGAATCCAGCAGTGAAAAGAACAACTAGCTGTGAAAAACCTGAGGTCTCTGTAATTTGGCATCTCTTGAAGTCTGTCTAGATGCTCCGGACAAGGGCTGTCTCAAGCAGCAGAAAAAAAGGAAGATACTGAAGAAAAACAAACAACTAGAAAACCTTATGTGGGGAACGGTTTTCTTTCAAAAGCTATTTCTTAGGAAGAAAATGTCCCCAGTGGACTGGAGTTTTGTATCAGTATTCCTATTGCATGTTAACATGCTCTGGCTTTGAATATTTTTCTAAAACAGTGTGGATTTCAAGGTTCCCTGTGCTTGTGTAAATCTGTGACTCCCTTTTTGGTGTACTGAGCAAAGCTAGGGGATGATAACAAACTGTAGTTTCCCAGTGAGGTTAAACTAGCACAAACCAGATTGCTGTTAAAATAAGAGTCATGTTTGCTGGTGGATGCTCATGCCTTCCATCTGTCCATCCAGCACATGGTGGGTAATAGCACTACTGGTAGTATATATTGCTGCTCCTTGCCACTTGTTGGCAAGATCACTGCATTGTTTATTTGCATCTGTCAATGAATGCACCACTATTAGGAACAGTCAGCTCTACTAAGCAAATGATAGATCTATGATCAAATGCCATCCCTCTCTAAAAGGTGAGCAGGTAAAGTAGTCATCAGGGAAGGGAGGATAAATGCAAATATTTAACTGTTATGATGATTTGGATTATTATGCAGTAGGTCTATACACCAAAGCCCTCCCTAAGGAGGTTCAGCTTTAGACCTTCAGTGCACTGGTATAGCTGGTTTTGGTTTGCTTTGCTGAACTGGTTGTTCAGCATCAGAAGTAATTCTCTAACTGTTGCAGCCTGCCACCAGCATGCTTCGCTCCTCACTGCTTCTGGTCCCCATCCACAGCAGTTGCTCGTGCTCAGATCTTGGAGTCCTTCCCTGTGTGCAAGCGCTCAATCCCTGCAGGCTTCTCCTAACTGGATGGAACACAAAGGACAACCTCCCTCCGCCTTCCAGAGGGGACCAGCTGCAAGGAGAGTGGGAAGGCATGAGGACACGGAGGTTTCCACCACAGCCATGCAGGCAAGTAGCCCAGAGGACAAACTTCAAGACCAGCTGTGTAACCAGTAGGCAGGGATGGGAAAAAAGGAGAAGGAGACTACCTGGAGACAAAACTGGAGTGATGGCCAGACAAGGGATTGGTGAGGAAAAAAGGTTGCAGCATGCAGAACCTTTGACTGGGTTATGAAAATTCAAGGCCAGAAGTGCTTATAGGATTGCTTTGGCCTGCTAAATTGTTCCACTCTTACATCCCTATCTAACAGCTAGGAGATAGAGCTCCCTCTTTGTTTGTGTTTCTTTTTAGAAATAAGGAATATTTAGAAGTAAGGAGTTTTTCAGCACTCCCTCACTGCCCCTCTCCTGTCCATCTATGCACTGGGTAGTCAGAGATCACCAGTGACAGAATTTTTCTTGGAAAAAAAGGGCTCATCCACAATGTAGGCTGCTAACTCCAGCAGCAAAACCTCATTGTTTAGCAGCAAGCAGGTCTAAAAGCAGTTTCAATAGGATTACAGACTCTTCCTGGATCTGGGGCAGCTGGAAGGAGAAGTACCACAGTCAAGTTCCACCTTTTCTACACAGAATTGCTGCTTCTCCGTTTCTCCCTGTGCGTGTTGCAGTACATTGCACTTGCTCTGCCAGGCACCTGGCATGAGGCTTACGGCTGTGGGTTGATGCTGTTAAATCACAAGTAATGGCAAATATCACAGTTCTTGGAAATAAAAGTAATTTATTTAAAAGGTGCTGAAAGTCACAGGAAACCTGGACTGCTGAATGAGGTATATGTGGAAGCTCCCATCAGGGTAATAGTGGTGTTGGCTGGGTGCTGCAGGGTAATTTTTAGCAAATGTAGGTGGATTTTGCATGGAGTTGCTCTTCTTACAAGACAGATGGTGATATGTGGGCAAGTACACAGGATTAAACTTAGTTCTTATTTCAGCCACAAAACATGAAGGTATTTGAGTCCTGTAGGTACTTTTTGTGAGTAAATGGTATCTTCTTCATCTGCTGTCACTGGAGGTCACATGCAGATTGCACAGAGATATGGAGCGATTCCCCACTGCAGCTTACCTGCCCAGACTGGTAGAAGAACTTTTGGGGGACATTTGGCCTCTGGAGAAGCAGTTTCCTAAACTGAGAGTTCAACTGGTGGTGACATACCCCTGGTGAACATGGCAGGCTCAGCTCTGAGAAGACCTCAAGGCACACTGGACAGTTATTTAAGCATCCTTTTACGCAGTCGGGCTACTCACTGCAGGCACTATGCAGACTTTGTTCCATTCTGCCTTTGTACATGTATCCTCCTCCTCAAACCTCTGTTCTTTTCCACTAAGAGTCAGAGATCAGTATGGGCCAAAGCTCCTGTAGACTCTGTGAGGCCAGAGAAGCTGACTGAAAGAGAAAGCCTTACTGGATGTCCAAAATAGTGGCTGAATTTTTGGAAGTTTTGCAACTAGGCATAGAGAGAAGGGGGGGGAGAGCAGAAACACATATACATTTCTTAAAGTGCAACCCTTATGGTATTTTTGTCTTTGTATAATTTTTGGTTTCTTCTTCTCTCTCTTTCCTTCACTTTTTATGTTCTCCCATTTTCCTGTATTTTCCTTCTACTTTTTCTCAAACTCCTTGCTACTGACATTGTTCCCACACATCTGTTAGAGCCTTCACAGTGTTCTTTCTGGCGGAGTGTTCATTAACCTTTTATGTTGTATTACAGAAAAGAAACAGTTTAATTTTATTTTGAAGATTCCCAGCATCTCTGCTGACAGATTTTCTTGTGGTAACTTTGACCTGTTTCCTGAGTACAGCTTCTCTTTTCTTCATAAAAAATGTGAGGCTTATAAATCAACTCATTTGAGCCCCTTGAAAAATCTCAGTTCAAGTGTCTGTGACTTCAGTCACAAGTTTATCCTTGGGGATGTGCAATTTACCTCCTCAGAATTTTGATGTTGTTGCATGTAATTACGGAGTTGATATATTAGGACTGTAAACAAGGTAGTCATTAATTTGATAGTATGTATACAAAACTGGATGACACAAGAAACCTCAGCACATGCATTTGCTGCCCGAGTTGCTCGAGCAGTCTGCAACATCCATGCCTCTAGGCCTTTTCTCCCTGTATATGCTTCATCCTGAAAACTGGGGTGCATTTCTAGGGCAGCAAGTTTCCTTTGACCCTTTTCTCCCTGTTTTACTTGGATCCCCTTTCCTGATACAAAAGCACACTTATCTCTTTCTCTCCCTTGTCCAAACATCTTTGTTTGACTTGGTGAATGAGTTTATATGTCTCCTTCATAAAATTTGGAAGTATATTTATTCTGAAATTAGTAACTTGCAGTCTCCAACCACTTTCATAGATGTAGAAAAAAAGGTTGCTTTATTAGCTTTCAACCTCCCTGTTGCTCGAGGCGTATCCAGTTCAGTAGATGATATTTGGTTTAAAGACCAACTGTAGATTCCTGTGTGGCAAAGTTGTGTTTGTGAAATAATACTGCTCAGATATTGAATGCTAATTCATAACTTTGTCATAACTTCAACTGGAATAGATTTCCACAAATTATTTCAACAGGAAAACATTTTAACATGTTAACATGCCTCAGATTCTTAGGGCCTGCCTACCTTCATGGGTTTTGTTGAAAGGAAGCTGCTTGAGGAAGCTCATCTTTGAAGAAGCGTGTCTTTAAGATGTCCTTACTTCAGCGCATCTTTCAATAAATAGTAACACGTCTCAGGTGAAAACTAGTTTAAGGTTGTTGGTTCTTCTGATTTTTTTACTGTTGACATTAACCAGGCAGATTAATTTGGGGCAAAAGTGGAAGGAAAGTAATTGATACTGTTTCTAAAACTGGCTTAAGTAGTCAAATAGGTATTTGGGAATACATCTGCTTGTTAGGGTAAGTAGGTGCAAACAGTATTGACTGCATGTCTGTTTGAGTACCCACGTATTAGTCACATCTGGTCCTTGAATGCTTCTTCAGCTCTCAGCTCAGGCTGAAAGCCCTGTGGCCCTTCTGATGAGAAGAGGCACTGCCTCCTGGACTTATCTCCCCACTGAATATTTTCCTTGCAGTTTTATTGTTTCTGTGGAAGTAATTTTCATGTTACTTCCTAATCCAGTTTTCCTCTAGAACCTAAATAACAGTGTCACCTATTTCAAAGGGCTTAAAGAAACCAAATAGCTTTCACCATGTTTTCTATCAGCAAAGTTTTGCTAATAAGTAACATAAACTGAAATGACTTTGTCAAACTAAAGAAATTAAAGAATTAGTGAGGATTTGACTTCAAAAACCATCTAGACATGGTCAGAACTGTCTAGACACGGTTTTGGGCAACTGTCTCTATGGAGCCCTGCTTGAGCAGTGGGGTTAGACAAGATGACCTCAAAGGTCTCTTCCAATCTCACCTCTTCACCTTCTGTGATTCTGTGATAGCCATTTGCATTATTTAAGTAGTAACTGGAGCTCTTTTCACCCCAGGTACATGCAGAACTGCTAGTTGAGGACCTGTAGGTTTGTTCCCCTAATCATGTACACTGAAGTATATGCACTGGTGTAAATCAAATATGTCCATAGTCTAGACACTTTGAATATCTAGCGGTTGTGGGGTTGGATAGTCAGGGCTTTTTTTCCCCCCAGAATGAAAATGTCCTCTTCCTAGTCTTTGGTGGATTCAGCTTTATGACTCTTAAGTGTCTTCAGATCATTTTTGTCAAACAACGTGGTAAATCAAGTCATTCTTCCTATCCATCTACTGCCCATAAATAGTCAGTGGTTTTCCCGTGCAGTACCTGAAACAATTCAGTAGATTTTTGTTATGATCAAGCTTTCATCTTGTTTCTCAGTGAATTTGAGGGTCGATTGGTGTTTTAGTCTTCAAATATTACAGCTAAAACCACAGACAGTATTATAAATAGCCATCTAAATAACATGGAAACTTCTGATCAGGTGGCCCCACCTTTGTAATTGCTACTTCCTCCTTGGGGTAATCATATCATCACAACAATTATAATCACCTTTGGTGAAAATACTAGCATAGACAACCACTGACACTGGGTCACATCCAATTTAGAAGTCACCAGAGTAATTGCCAGCAATTTGCCCAGCTGCAGTCATCTGTGCTTTTAATTTTTTTTTAATTTTTTTTTTTTTGGTGTAAATTCTCCTTGTAGTTTCACTTTGATCAGTGTCTGGGAATAAGTAAACAATGATAGTATTGGTCTGCACTTGCAGTTACTCTTTTTTGTTTTGGAGTAGGGTTTTGCAGAAACACTGAAGGGAATACAAAAATGGTTTTAATTTACGCTTCCCCCATGCCCTTTTAGAGCCCTCTCACAGTGAATAAAATATTCACTTTTTTTTTCTCCCTGCAGCAGCATAAAGAAGCCTCAGCAACACTGTCAATTCCAGTCATACAGAAATTGCAAGCATTAGCAAAACAGTGGATTTGGTGTTCATTTTAATTTGCTTTCAATAGTTCAAATTGTACTGTCTATCTTAAAAAATTCCCTGTGACCAACAGGGATGGAAAAATACTTAAAAATAAAGAAAAAAAGAATGAAAAGTCTCTCTTGCAAACTGTGGTGGATCAAGAGCTGGATAGTTTAAGGAAAATGGCAACATTTATGTAAAGCTGTAGATTTGAAATACTGTCATGCAAATCAGACTGTAAGACTCATCACCAGAAAATGGTGCTAGATAAAGAAAGGGAGCTGGTTTTTCAGCTGAGGGAAGTCTTAGATATGAATTTCAATGTTTAGTTTCCTGATCAAAATACAGACTGTAATCCTGGTCTATGTGATTTTTTCTGGCTTCATTTAATGGGTTCTGGACAGCCTTGACAATCCTTCCATACGTTGTAGGGTTCAGAATCAAGACCCTGAGTTCTAGATGGAGCTTTTCTTCTTCTTACCATCTGATGAGGCATATTTGGGTATATAAAAACCTTTGTGAAAAACAATTTATGTAAATGGAAAGCAAAAAGAGCGACCAAGCTACACATCATCAAAAAAAAAAGGTGTGTTCAAGGGAATTAACCTTCTAAAGTAATTTCACATATACGTTTTTGCTACAGTTAAAAAATTTAGCTGTCTTGAAAAATAATGTTCAAACATAAAACATTTGAGGTAATTTAATAGTTGGCACTTAAAGTAAGTGCAATTTGATGTTCAATTCAAACCAGATGTTTATTTTTTGCAAGAAGTCTATTCTGTTGTCAGGGGAGAGAAAAAGCATTCAAGGTTGTGGAGCAGACATTTCTTACTGCAGTTGATTAGAACAAATTACCAAGAGCTGCACTTCACATTTGAAAGACTGAGGCGTTTATGATCTCAAGCCCCAACAATTAAAGAAAACAAAAATAAAGGGACTGAAAGTATACATACTGTGGGCAGTTAAACTGCAAGAATGTTGTGGATCCCAAACAGCTGGATTCCATTTGAACTCAAAAAAGTTTAATAGCATAAGCCTGCACATCTTCTTTTCCACTTCTGAGGATCATCTGCCAGATGGAGAAGCCTGCCAAAAAAACCCCAGCTCATTTCCTTGCACTGTACAATTGTGTTACAGAATAAAATGACTTGATGTGCTGGAGCAGAACCAGTAGTTTTAAAACAGGGAAAGATATATAGCTCTTAGAGAAGATCAGTTTGATGTAAAGGAAACAAAGGTAATAAAACATCCTGCTTCAGTAGTTAAATGTTTGCTGGAACGTTATTTTATTCAGGTACCAAGCAAGCTGGTAACATTGATATAGTACTGAAATCTGCATTCCTGGGAAGCGGGATATGTTAGTGAGATCATGTTTTAAGATCACGGAAGCTTAAAATGTGCCCAAAAGTTATTTCCAGCTCATCATTTTGAATGCTAGGTCTCCTGTTGTCACGCTAACCGGACACTCCTTTGTACATTGTCTAAACTTATTATTTGGAAATAAATTTAGTGAAGAAAGAAATAGGATAAAAAGTAATCCTTGTTCAAGACAGTAGTGATCCAGCAAGAGGGCTGAAAGAAATCAATGACGTACTAGACCTTGCTCTAAGAGGAACTGCAATTTAATGCTCTTCAGACTCTTGCTTCTGTCTCCAGTCACACACAGGGTCTGTTGAGACTGTCTGTGGTGTGTTAAGGAATGCACAGTTCCTGTCTGATGTCAAAAAACTTTGCTTCCCAGGAAGATACTGGGTCTGCTGTCTGTGGGACCCTTCATGCACATGGAAGGAGAGGAGGAATTGCTTTTTGCCATGTAATTTATCAACGCTAATTAAATAAAGATATCCACAGTGCACTGAGTAGCATTAATTACAGCCCTTTTTGCAGAGAGTGCATGTGTAGGGGGGAATCGCACAGAAGCCAAATCACATAAATGAATTTTAAGTACATTTGCTGGAACTCCACCAGCTCCAGCTCTAATAGCAGCTCAAGAGGCAAAGTCTTGATGCTGACCCCAGGCACTTCCAGAAGAAGAACTGAAAAAAAGTCTTTGGACCAAGCTTGAATTGCAGGCAGGGGCTGTATGAGACAACTTGTCTTTCAGATAGTCAGCTTCCCTTAAGCGCAGCACACAGTCTCAATGTCCGGAGAATTAAGGGGACGCCAAATTCAGTGAGGTGGTCACAGAGTTTCTGTGCTTCTTCTGGCTTGGTTTACAATCAAACAAATGCGTTCTGCAGTAGAACAAAAGCATGTAGACTTCCAAAGCCTGAAAGAGTTATCTTCAGCTGTAATGCTGAATTTCATCCCTGAAGCATAAGCTTGCACTGGATGATTAGATGGTGCTTTAAGCATCAGCTAACTGACCTGTGCTAGAGAGGATGCTGAAACTTTGGTGCAGTTAGTGGATCAAGATAGCGAGGCCACGGAGCTGCTGCGTCAGATCATTACAACAGTTCACTGGCTGCTAATCCAGAATCTCCTTGTTGCTAAACAGACCACTCTTTATATAGTTCACTTTTTGTCCCCCAGTGTGTTGCTTCTGGCAGAAAACAATACCCCTCACTTGAGCCACAGTGTGGTCAAGCTTATAGAAATCGTTCACCACTGCAGCAGTGTGAAAGAATTATGTGTGTTTTTGAGACACGTCCTCTGTCTGTTAAGATTTTAAAGTCACTTGGTAAGAACTGACAACACTCAGCACGTCTTAATAAGCTGTCATAAGACTCATTGGCCTGCTCTAGAGGGCTTGAAAGGAGGAACATTATTTTTATGTTTAGCTTTCTCCAATCATTCTGTAAAGTATTTCTTCAGTTTAGAAGTAGAAAGATGCCTTTGATAATTTCTGGTCCCAAGCTCCAGCTGAGTTTGAGATGAAAGCTGTGTTTTTCCAGCTTATCTGTCACTAGTAATAAGATTTCTGCAAGCTGAAAGATACCTGTGGATCCCTGTTGGCTCTACAAGGGCCAAGCTTAACTTCTTTCTGTTTGTGAACTTGACACTGACACTGTCTGCTTACAAGTGCTGCTGTGCTGTCTGACCAGACTCGGCAGTGGCTAAAGTAACTGAAGATACTGCTCTGTGGTTTGGGAAGAGATGTACTTCCTAAAAAAATAATTTCTTTGGGATGGAAGAGCAGTGCCAATTATAAACCTGAAGATACTGGGACTGCAAAAAATGTGAATAAAAGTGTATGTGTCTAAATACTTTGCTGCATCTTTCACTGGAACTACCAGATAAGAACATCTTCGTTTATGGGATTCCAGGTGGTATTTGTGTCTAGCAAAGCTCTCTGTCTTAACTTGGAAGAGGGTTGTCTCACCTGTGCTGGAACCCCCAAACGAGCATGAAAGCAGAGATACCCCTGCATCGCCGCGCCTTGCCTGCTCGAGAGGACCGAGAGCTTACGTGGACAACAAGAGAGCACCTGTAAGATATCCACAGCCCTTTAAACGGGCTGCGACTGCAGTAAATTGTGGATCCTGTCAAACCCGTGCGGTTGGCGTGGGCTGGGAACCGCTGCGGGCTCGCTCCGCTCGGCTCGGCTCCGCTGCGCACCCGAAGACAGACAGTACCACCCTGTGGCTGTGGGGGCTATTGCAGCTTTTCATATGGCTTGGCTTCTGTTTCTTAAAAATGAGGTGGTTTCCTTGGTAGTGGAAGAAGTAACGAGAAACGAGGCCATTAATATCTACAAAGAAGTGGTCTAAGCTTGCTTTTGTGAAATGTGCTTCCCAGGGCTGGAAGCAAGAAAGCAGCTGCGGGTCACAAAAGTGTGTGTCATTACCTCCTTCAGATGCAAGTGGATTGCTTGTGCTTGAGGTGTTCCAAGCTGTTTTACTCTGGTTCTGACAATATTCCTGCTACCAAGCTGTTTTACTCTGGTTCTGACAATATTCCTGCTAAACAACATGTACACTGATGTGCAAACTACAGGTGTTTGCATACCCACCGATTTTACACAGCTTCAAAAAAGTTGTAATGCTGTCAGTGATGACAGCATCTCTGTAAGTGGGAAATGAAAACATTATTTAATGTATAGCAAAGTTTCAAAGATTCTTCAAATGCTTTAAAACCCTCTAAATATATATATTTTTTAAACCTGCCATGGAGTTATAAATAATAGAGAAAATTATTGTTAAACCTTGCAAGAATGAAAAAAGATGCAACTGATAATATGTTGTAGTTGCTACGTTATAATTAACTGTGTTGTTTTGTTGATATTAGATTCACAAAGCTTAATTCTGTATTATGTTTGCAGGAATCCTTCAAGTCTCAATCTATTTGTCCCTGTTTTACAATGTGCCAGAGCAAAGACCATGTTTTAAAAGTATAATTATTCAATTTCTATATAGACTGCGAAAATAAAGTCTTCTTGAACCGACAGGCAGTTTTCATGAAACTCTAAAAAAAAAAAAAAAGGCAGCAAAAATTACCAAAAAAAAGCCTTCAGCCTAGTGTATTCACTGTTTGATTAGTTAGTGTGTGTGAACTGCGAAAATGAAACAGAAACAAAGCTAAAGTAAAAGGGAAATGTACCATAGACAGTGAAAAATACTTGATGTAGTCTTTTTTTATCCTTTTTTGTCTTAATTTTGCTGAGTCCAAAGTCTTTCTAGCCACACACAAAACCAGTCATTTAAAATTATTTTATTTCAGCAAGGCCTTCATTACAATCGAAACAATTTCAAACTGGAACTAAAGATGTAGAGTCTGGAGGGTTGAGATCTTTTTGTGGCAGCGCAGTAGTGCTTTAGATGATCTAATAGGGCTTTTCCATATATAACTTTCAGCAGCTTTATGATTTTATTTTTTAAAAATATAGTAGTTTATTCATGTCCCCAACCTGTCACTAGGGATATGTGCAGACATGTAGGGTTCTGGAAGACACTGTGCTTTTCATCAGGCTTTTAGTCCAATTTTCAATACCAGGCCTGGTCCAGAAATATTTTAACATATCCATGGTGATATATTTTTAACTTTATATTTTGGCAAATTAAAAAACAAATAAATGAAAACCAATCAATCAACCAAAGAAGAAGGATAAGAGATTCATCCACTACACCAGAACAGAAGATACCTGTAAATCACTTGTTTTTTTTAAAAAATAGAACAGTTTACCTGAAATTATTATATGCTGTAAATTATATTTTATGTTTACTTTAAATCTGAAATTAACATTAGCCTGTTCCTTGCACTGTATCAAAATCTATTTACTCCCTTAAGAATGGCAATAATCTCCTTTGGTTTTGCTGATGCATTCCCGCTTTTATGCTATAGTTAAGAGATGCTCATTTCAGAGCTTGGGCTGATGTTTCAGGAGCTGACCCCGGGGAGCTCAAAGCTTTACAGGGGACTTCCACCAGTGCTGAACAGAGCACTTCACAAATGCTTCATGCAGCATATTCCCACCAGAACTAGGTTAAACAGACAGTTGGTAAGAGACTTGCTTAAAACCTACTTTCTTGTTACTCTTGTAGGTTTTTTGGTTCTACTAATGTAATATAAATCCAGGTGGAGTTATCCTGTTCAGCCTTTAAACAGGTGGGAACTAGGAATGTGGGAACATGGGAGTCTCCACATATTTTGTATGCTGCTCTTTTTGGAGCAATATGTACATTTGGAAGCTGTGTAACAAATTGATACAAGGCCAGCAAGTTAGAAAGGTTGGGAAATTTCAGAATTTTGCTGTTTGGGGATCTTTTTTTTCCCCTTTGAGATTGGTAGCACACAATAATCCACAGCTGGATTTTTTTTTTTTTCTAGTGGGAAGGGATCTCTCTTGCAATTCCTAGTAAATCAGTTCACCTGTTACAGTAGATCAGTCCTTCCTCCTTTCTGTCCCTTTGTTGTTTATTTGTGGTTTAGCCCCTTCCTTACCTGAACTATGTTGTGCCACAAATATCGGTGGGGGCCTTTCAGCTGGATCAGTTCCGCAGAGCCACCTTGGTACAAGAGAGGTGGTGAGGGCAAGTGGCATCAAGAGGGGGGAGGGAGGAAAACATCTTTCTGCAGCACCATGGATGTAAGAAAAATACTAAATCACAACCCTGCCTTAAAACATTCACAGGACAGGTTTTGATTCAAAAGAAATTTTTGTGTCTCCCTTTCATGTTAATTTCTATGCTGGAAAGCTTTTTAAAACTCCACCCTTACAACTCTTTAACTCTTTCATGTCTCCCCCTACCCCTTTGTCCATCTATTCTAACTGTGTACTGGGGTCATAAAGTCCAGTACCCTCTCAAGTCCTCTTTGTGCTGCTTTTAAATAAGTCCTTTGTATAGTCATTTATAAATGCTTATTTTGGTAACTATGTGCACAGAAGATTACCTAGTTCCTCACTTCAGTGATGGAAATGAGATTGATTACACTAAATGTCAACAATGATGGCCAGGCCAGGGAGGCTGCTGTGGGAGGCCCCTGTGAAATTTCTTTTAACTTTGATGAGAACAGAGCTTGGGACTAAAATGGCTGATGCAAATGGCAAGGACCACTATCCCTGGAAAGGGTATAACCCCCGGGGGGGTAAGCAAGTGAGGGCAGCTTTGTGCAATAGTCGTCACAAGATGAATAAAATATGCATTTTCCCTTCTTCTCACAATAAATTCCCTGGGGTTTGTTCCGTGTTATTCCTTAAGAGATTTTTTTCCTGCTCACCTAGATCCTATGGGCTTTAGATGAACCATTTGGGCAAGCCAGAGCTGCGGGATTTGAGCCCTTTTGGCATGTACAACACACATCTAATAAGACAACATTTTTAAGGCACTTCACAGACGTTAGTGGAGTCTCCTGCCACCTTTATGAAGTTAATGGGTGTGATAACTTGGGAAAGGGTGGGGAACAAGGAGCAGCACTGAATTTTGTTACTCCAGAAGTGTCTTTCCATAGTCCTTCCTAGAAAGCCACCTCCCTGCTTTTGCCATGTCCTATCCAGGTTACCCATGTCCTTCTTTCACCTCCCACATCTGCTTTGCTCATTCTCCCAGTCCTGCCCTTGATGGTGGCTGGATGGTGGCAGTGGTGTGGGTGATGAAGGTGTCTCCTGCCACAGAGTCAAGCTGTCTCCAATTTGTGGATAATGAAATATGATAGCTTTGGGTCAACAGGTTGTGCTGTTGAAAAATTAGTAGTTGTAAGTGTTTCACATGTATGGGGGGAAAAAAGAAAGATGTGAATTATGCCTGTAGTTACCAGTAACAATGGTTGTTGAAACATCTTCAAATATGAAAACATTTTTCATCGCTTAGAATTACTGTATTCTGTTTTCCCATTGCTTACACATGCAAATATATTTATCAGATTTATTTTAACTCCTTTTTTCAGTTTGCCCACAATGTTGCTGGGACACAAGACTTTTCATGCACTGCTTTCTGGAGAAATAGATTTTGTTTCAATTTCTAACTTGAAATATTTTTGTGGGGTATGGGTTTGGACTGGCTTCAGTTTTATGAAAATAAATGGTTTGTGGGTAAATTTAACCTGTTAGTCTTGCTTTAAAACAATTCTTGCCGTTCCCAGCCTAAAGAAACTTTCTTGGGGGGGTTTATCAATTGCCCAGGAATCATAATCCAGGCTTGTGTTTGTAAGGGACAGACACAGTAGCCTAATTATGTTGTCTTTTTTAGTTTTTTGCTTTAGCGTTATCTTTGTTAATTGGATAGGTTCATTTGGTGCTGGTTTTTGTTACCATTACAGTCCTTTCAATGAGTACCCTAACTGTACTTGCTTTGTGGGCTCTGGATAATAGCTCCATGGTTTATCGCTTTGACCTGTTTTTTTTCTGTGTTTTCCTTTTTGATATGGCTGGGCATTTGTATCCCTTTCTCACAGGTTGGTCATTATGATTATTACCGAGGATGTGGTGACATGGCCAATAAATCAAGTTCCTGGCCAAGGCAAATTGTCACAGACAGTATATTTGGAGCCCCCACGCCTCTCCCACTCTTAGTTTCCCCAAAGAACAGAAAGGACATAAAAGGCATCATACAATATCCTTACTAATTCTTATTAAAAAGAGGAAGAAGCACATAATAAATCAATTTTGAAACTACAACTGATGCAAAAATAGATACAAAACTGTTCCATTGTAGAGCCTGTGATTTGATCCAAGGGGGGTATGTATGTCTGTGTCCTGCCTGACAAGAAAGGGAGGTGTGAGAATCTTGCATCAGCAGGCGTTGGATGACTTTCCTCCCACATTAGAGGTAGCCTCTAAGGATAGGCTTAACCTCCGAAGTGTGAATTTTAATACCCCGTCCAAAGTTATCATCATTAACGATGACTTATCCACATGAATGTTTGGTTCATTTTTGACTCTTGCTAAGTTCATGGCCTTGACAGCTTCCCATTGCGGTGAATGCTGAAGCCTGTTTGCACATCATATGGAAAGGTGTTTTCTTCATCTAGCTCAGAGTTTTGTGAACACTTAACTTTGACTGAATACCTCCTTGGGTTCATGTTATGAAAGAGATTAGGAACTTCTCTTTGGCCTCTGTTTTGTGAATAATGCATTACTTTATACACCGTTCCAATGTATCTTTTTTTTTTTTTTTTTAATTGTTTTCTAAGATGCTCCCTCACAGCATTAAATCGCAACTCTCCTGCAACTCTAGTACATGAGGCTTTTTTTGTTTTAATTCACATATAGAAGCCAAGTGTATTAGTTTCTGACACTAGTCAACAGTAGATGCCTGAGGGAGAGTTTCAGGAGAGGAAAACACCTAGTGATGCTTCCCTGACCGACTCTGACAGTCTGCAGTTGTTCATGCTCAGGGATTGCCTGGACCGAAGATGGTGCCTGTAGATTTTTTTCCATAAATTTGTGCTCAAAAATGACCTTTGTCACATCCTATGGCTTAAGAATACACTGAATGAAAAGGTATTTCCTCTTGTTTATCTGAACCTGCTCCTTGCTTGTATCTTTAGATGGCTTTTAGTTCTGGGATTGGAAGATAATGAACAATCTTAAATTTCCCTATTTCCCTTATTCTGATAGCTAATGTTTTCATTAGCCTGTAGCATACCACCCTGCAGCCACGTCTGGAGAATCTGCCTCCCTGATCATCCCTGATATGACAGCTGTACCTTATTGTCCATCACCATTGTTGCCTTTTCCATACCTTTTCTATGTAACTTCCCATAGAATCATAGAATCATAGAATGGCCTGGGTTGAAAAAGACCTTAAAGATCATCTAGTTTCAACCCCCCTGCTGTGGGCAGGGTTGCCAGCCACTAGAGCAGGCTGCCCAGGGCCCCATCCAGCCTGGTCTTGAACACCTCCAGGGATGGGGCATTCACAACTTCTCTGGGCAACCTGTTCCAGTGCCTCACCACCCTCTGCGTGAAAAATTTCCTCCTAATATCTAATCTAAATCTCCCCTTTCTTAGTTTAAAACCATTCCCCCTCATCCTGTCACTATCAACCACTGTAAACAGTTGTTCCACCTCTTGTTTACAGGCTCCTTTGAAGTACTGGAAGGCCGCAATGAGGTCTCCCCGGAGCCTTCTCTTCTCCAAGCTAAACAAGCCCAGTTGCCTCAACTGTTCTTCATAGGAGAGGTGCTCCAGCCCTCTGATCATCTTTGTGGCCCTCCTCTGGACTGGTTCCAAGAGCTCCAAATCTTTCTTGTGCTGGGGACCCCAGGCCTGGACACAGTACTCCAGGTGGGGCTGAATTAGAACTGCACAATGATATACATTGTGTAGGTGCGGCACTGGAGCATTCTCCGTTTTATTCTTTCTCGCTTTCCTACTATTTTATGTAATACGATATACCTTTCTTAACTGATGCATTTTGATACAGGTATTTTAACTTCAAAATCTCTTTCCTGAGTAGTTATGAATTGTTCAGAAGCCTCCACCATGTACATAATATACAAGTGATGTCTGGTTTTCCGGGCTGTATTCCCAATGAATTTAGTCTTGCCATTTTCTTCACACAGTTAGTATCTTCTGATGTTTCTGCAGTTCTTCATAGTTGTCCCTTATTCTTACAGTCCTCAACATTTTTGTTGCCTCACTGCCCACTCCCCTTTCTACCCTTTTAGGAATTTGTTCAACAGTGTGGCTCTCCGCACCAGATTCTACCAGAGTATTTTATGGTCATCTTCTACTGAGAAACCTGAGTATTTTTTCCTGCTCTCTGGAGAGACCTTTCCTCTTGCTCCATGGTAGTTTAGCTTCTTCCCCAGTCTTTGGTGAGAGACCTTGTCTAACATCTTCTGGAAATTCAGGCAATCAACTGTACCTTCCTTGAGCATGGGCTGGATGGTTTGTTTAATGAACCCTGATACATTCATGAGATATCAAAGACTTTTCTTCCCTATTCCCTGTGGACTACTCAGCTGATCATAATACTGCTTATACATAACTTTATTGCATCTACCACTGAAGCTTTTGCATACTTCTTCAAGCCACAAAACCGACACTTTATGGAATATGTTGTAGAGCTACTCTGTACGGCTGTTAGTTGGGAGAGTCGGGTTTCTCGTTCTCCTTTAGGAGAAGCAATGAGTTCCCTTCCCCTCTTGGCCATGGCATTATTCTCTACTTCAGAGTCTTCCTCAGGTCTTCTTTAGAGTGTCTCCAGGAAGACCGCCTTTGAATTCCACTGGTAATTGTCCTATTACTAGAATTCCTTATTACTGTAGCACTTGGGATGTTGCTGTACGGAGCAGGCATATATGCCCAAAGAGACATATTAGTTTGAAAGTGTAAGACAGTTCTAAGCAGATCAGTCTATTTAAAACAGAGAGACTTTTTCTATTAATCAGGGTTTTTGAATGAAAACATAAAGGCCAGTTGGTGAAATACTGGATGGTTGTCCCACAATAATAACGCAAAATTAACTCGGAGTGAAATTTGTCCATGATCAACAAGATCAGGAGAACAGCTATTTTCATTCTGTGTAAGGCTTATACAACAAAGAGGCAGTGACATCCTTTAAGCTATTGAAAAAATTGTCCTGATTTGGTTTAATGACGTACCTGCTCCATTTCCCTATGAAATTCCTTTTTCCTGTCTGTGCAGTCCCAACACTTGAGCCCAGTAAAATGGCCATGTTTCACGTGCCTGTGGGAGGGTATGAGAGCTAAGGGACATCTAAAAAAATACAGCAGGTTAGTGTAAAACCAAGGAATTCCTCAGACAACATTTTGGCACTGGGGAGGATTATGTCATTTACCCAGGGGTCGGATTTAGCTTTAGCACTTCTCATTGTTTCCATTTGCTGCAATCTTCAGAGGAGAGACTATGGTTGTATATCACCAGACTAATTCTCACACTTTTCCAAGAAAACAGATCTAAACGGGTAGAACAAACCTAGTCACTTAACGTCTTTCCCTCCTCAAGGCTGCAGCTAACCCTTTGGAGTTCATGTTTGCGCGCATAATGTTTGACAAAAAATATGTGAGCTGTCTCCAGACTTTCTGGGCCATTTAGGATGAATAACCATAGCTATTCTTGGAAAAACCCTTGTGGCATGGCCAGTGTAGACGTCTAAATGTCCGTCAGCGGGTGAGGTTGTTTGAGTGCTGTCAATGGGATTCTGTGTGGGCGAGGGGGACTGCCACACTGAGCCCATTGTGGGACCCAGGCCTTCCCCCTCTTGCAGGATCAGATCTATCTGAGGACCAGGCACTTAACGCAGTCTGGTTTGCAGGAGGTAATGAATAACCTCTCATCCTGCTCTTTAAGGCCCCCTTTAGAATAAGCTTTTTCTGAAGTTTCAATGTAATGTCTGGAGGCAGGGGACACACAATATCCATAATCGGTTGCTGGAGTTTTATTTTTATCAAGTGCTGGGAGGAGTGGGGGAAGGAATGCTATGAACCTAAATCTGGTCCCTTAATCAGGCTGATCCACACAAGTGTGAGGGGGAAAGTACAAATATGGGCTGTCTCCTTGTTGTTCAGATGAAACCCGTGCTCTGAATATGCCTTGGAGGGAAAATAAAAAGGCTTCCTATTTTAACCTCCAGCCCATCACACTCACTAGTTGCTGTATTTCAAACTCTCACACAGGAACAGCTAGAGTTGTCTGAAGATATGCAGATAAACTGCATTCACAAATAACAGCAATAATTTATTTAAAAAATCAAATCTCTCTCTTTGTGAGTGATGGAGCGATGCTGAATCTTTAATTTCCTCCCTGAGAGGCTATAAATCCCTTGAATGAGGGTTTTCTTTACACAAAGAAAGACAGTACAAAGAAATTACAAGGAAAAAGAAGGGAGTAAAATGCAGGCCAATTATGCTCCAGCTCTGGAGTGTTGCTGCCAAGGCTATTTATTTTCACAGACAGTGTTAATTTTGTATGCACACACACAGCTTTGCTTGCTGATACCACAGTGAATTTTAATTCTGGAGGAGGCTCTGGTTCTTGTCACCCTTAAATTCACCTCCCCATTTACTGGATATGAAGATGTTTTTTACCAGAGATCTCCAGGTTATTTTCTTACATCTGTTTCTTGGGCTTGCATGTCACCATCTGAAAAGATTTGCAAGTGATCCTATCAAAATCCTTCCTGAACAGCCAAATAGGCCAAGTGGAGTTGAAGCCTTTCCTCTGGATAAGACACAGGTAAAGCGACTTCTCTGATTTAAAGTTCCAGGTGAAGATGAAAGCTCAAAACCAGGCCACTGAGGTGATGGTGACATGGTGTGATGGTCTGGCTTCTTCTCGCTAGTTGACTCCACATCCCTACTTTTCAGATAACTACAGAAAGAACATACCTAAATAATGCCATACATGACTTCTAAGTGAACCACTCTATTGCACTTGTGGTGCAATGTTTTAAAAGGACCTTAGGAGTTCGCATCTGGCATTGGGTTCTTTAGCTACAGCAGATGTTAATTATGAATTGGCAAGGCATGATGCTGACAATCCAAGAGTGAAGGTACAATACACAAGGCTTTGCTGCAAGGGCTGCAAAGATTTGCTCAGTATTCAGTCTCTCTCGGAAAGCACTCTTACACATGCAGGATTGTTCATAATTATTTTCTTCCTTGTTGTAAGGCGTTCTTTCTTGTTATGATGATATCCAGTTTTCTGTGATTTAATGATCTTTATGAAGTGAAAATGGCAAAAACAGAGCCATGTATTTATTTAACTTAGTTTCTGTTTGAGCTTGATTGCTTAAGTGAAAAGTTAAAGCACTGTTAAATTTGGAGGGAGGACAGCAAAACACCTGTTAAAGCTCATCTTTGTAAATAAGGTTAATCTACATAAATGACTGCATTGATTTTATGTTAATTAAAGCCTCTGTGCCTTCAGTACACTAATTGAGGTGTGGAATGCCTCATTCTCCAGCCTCCTTTGCAGGGGGAAATGCAGGTGCTAAGCATTTTTGAAAAGTGGGCCAGTCTGGTGCACCCAGAATCAGAAGCCTCTTTGAAGTGCCTATTTCTATTTACTAAACAAAGCTTTTATTTTAATCATGGTCTCTCAATAAATTTATTCTTGGGCATTTCTTAAAAGCTCAGTGAGGCCAATAGAAGATTATTATGAGTTGGACCCCTACTGAGGGACAGTGAGGTAAGGAATAGTGTATATATTTACTAAAGCATCATAAAAATGTAATTTTGCCCTTTTTGATAAATAGATTTGCATTCTTCAGCAGAGTCTCCAAAATGTCAGTTTAATATGATGTGCATGTATTTGGGAAGTCATTGCTTCTTTTCACAGGAACCACATCAAAGCTTGGGCCACCAAATAAATTTTTTTGTTTTAACTTTCTTCAAGTGTGACAGTGTTTCTGTTTGGGAAATCTGAGTTCACAATATGTGTTCACAAAATTAAGTTCACCAGGTTTTCTAAAACTGAGGGGCTATTTGGGACTGCTCTTTGAAATGCAGAAAACTTCACAAATTCTGTGATAGCAGTCATAGGCAGAAACTGTGAGTTGGTTTGGATGGACCCTGGGGAGTTCCTTTATCATTTGCTATTATTTTTGGTTGAATCCTATTGTCACTCTTGAAATAAATAGTAAATAATTGCTACAATTAGAATTTGGCTTATATGCTTGCAAAAAGCTCGGTGGAATACTTCGTATTCACACATCCTGTATACATTTGATATATTTAAAACCTTCTCTTCAGATACACCATACCCTTATGGCACTAAATTGTTACAATGGTTCTATGTTGTTTTACAACTGTACCACTGAGATTTTTGTCTTGTCTTGAGATTTCTTTCTTCTTTTCCATTCATTTCTTACAGTGAAATTGCAGCCAGTCTGTTAATCCTGAACCACAGGTGAGATCTGGTGAACCTGGTCAAGGTTTGGTGTGATCTGAATTATTAGAGCATATGCAATGGTTTCTTTAAATGTGAAAGACATTTCTGAATTTCTGTTCCCTGTGTTGCCTTTGAAGCTTCATGGTCAAACACATCTTCAGACATCCAGCCTCTGAGCTGAAGAATGTTGGTTTATAACAGTGCATTGCTGTCAAGGCAGTGTAAATAAAAGCTCCAAAGTCAGGTTGTGTTTCAGTAATATTTATCTAACTTTTTCTTTATGGAAAGCAATTAAATCATTTGTGTTATTTGTACAAATTAGGTTAAATAAAGTGTGGTTCAGTAAAACTGAAGACATCTATAACAGAATCTCTGTGATGCCATATGGAGCACTATCTTATCTAGACACCTTATCTAATTTCTCTAAACACTGAGTTAACTATAAATAAAATTGTGGAAACCCATTAGATCTTACTTTTCTTACTCTCCTAATAGAAGTCTGTTGTATGTTTTTTTTTTTCCTTTTCAACTTTTGTTGTTTAATTATGATGGGGAATTTCTTCTGAAAAAACCCACCTCCTTTGCTTGCAAAATTGAAGAAAATCAAGTCCTTTTTCAACAGTTTGGAACATATACAACAAATTGTCCATAGGGAGCAGAGGTGTCATGCAATGTACTTAGCTCATGTGAAAGGTATGATGTGACCTCATGGCCACCCTGAAGTCAATGACAATGCTACAGTGGAAGCCATGAGAGCCAAGCTGTCTCTCTGTCATGGTTTTACCTACTGATTTCCATGTGGGCAAATGAACTATATCCTAGCTGGCAGCAGCAGCCAACTGCGGCCTCCTTAACTGCACAGGGAAGGGAAAAATACTGCCTTTTGAATCCACCTTGTCCATCTGGAAGGTGATGGCTGCTGTAAGCTGTTTGTTTCAAGATAAGAAACCTGGAAAGTCTGAGTGCCCAGCTGAGCTGCAACCACATGCTGTTCTGGAAGTAAATTGGGGATATGGTGCTGGGAATAGAGGGGAGCTATGATGGGATGTCTATGAAAGGAAGGCAGGCGTTAGTGACATGATGATAAATATACACGAAGACGATCAAGTGGTTTTTTGGTAAATAAATAATGACTTTCCACTCAAGTGAGGAACAAACTCTTCATCACCCAAATCTGAAATGCGAGAACTCTGTATTTATGCCTCTCTGTAGCACATGTATGTGGATAAGAAGAAAGTCTTTGAGACTGATAATCCATGGCTCCCTGACATTGTACATTCAATTTTCTTGGGTCAGTCAAAGACAAGAACAGTGAAAAGCTCCTCTTCAAAGCTATACTTGACAGCCTGGAAATCCAGAAGCTGCGAGTCAGTCACAGAATGGTTGAGGAAGGTGTATGTTTTTCCCATAAATAGGATTCAAGACTAAATCTCAGTTAAGCAGTGATTGAAGATTGTCACCTTTTTCAAGTGGTTTAAACAGCTTGGTGGTCTTTCTTCTGTTATGAATGATGTGATGTTTATGCCCCAGAAAATCACCACCTCAACAGGTATCTTTCCATGGACTTGCAGAAAGGCGTGGTGGGCAGGAGGACTGAACAAATCTTTTTGCTTCCTGGACTGACATATTTACATTCACTCTGCATCATACTTAGTCTTCTACATCCATGTGAAATTAATACATATGAGATGTGTTGCACTCCTCTTTTTGCCTGCAGTCTGTTATAATGTGAACTCTCATGTGGTGCTGGTAGGAATGACACAGAGCAGAAGTGGACAGAGCCATCAGCATTGCTCAAGGCACTTTGGTGGGACAGCCTCTTCCTATTATTTTCTAGAAAGAAACTCTCTTAGGGATAACAAACTTCAGTTTTCAAGGTGATCATTCAAATTTCTTAACTTTCTGTTTTTCTGAGTTCACACCATTTTTTATATAGTGATGTGTATAGTCTTCCTGCATTTGGTAAAGGGCTGAGTCTATGTCTGAGAAGCTCCTGACTCAGGGAGCCCCATCCTGAAAATTGTGTGTGAATTTCTACCTACTCCTGTAAGAAGTTGCACTGGCATTCAGAAGTGTTTGAGTCTTGTGAGGGAGAACATGGGTTTTGAAGTAACCACTTCCTATATGTTTGCTCTTACTGGGGTGTGAGTACTGTAGAAGTTTTCATCAAGTTTTTCTATGCTCTTAAACTTACATTTGCATATCTATTTTTGCTACATTTTAATGCTCCATTGATCCTACAGTACTTTTTGACCTTTCAAGAAGTTAATACTTGTTTTTCAAAAGCTTATGATAGAATCCATCTTTTGAAGAATTGTAAAATAACTGAGCTAAAATTCCAGTGGTTATTACAAAAAGAAAAGAAACAGCTCTGGTGTTTCTGACAAAGTTATGGGAAGGGGCTTGATTTCCTCTCTAGCTGGGATGAAGGGCTGGAGCTTTTTTCTATTTCTCATTTTTTAAAATTCTTTCTCAGTCTTCATCAGTATTAGAATTTTTCCAGGGGAGAGAGAGGCTGGCTGTTCAAGGAAAAAAAAAAAATAGAATAGAATCATTAAGGTTGGAAA
>NW_010114311.1:0-4517 GCF_000699245.1 Pterocles gutturalis
AGTATAAATTTTTATATATATAAATTTTTTTTTCCCTGGAATATCAGTTATTTGGGGCAATCCAAACCCCCGATTGATGTTTTTAATGCGAAGGAAAATATTTGCACAGTCGGCATTGGGTGGATGTGTTGGGACAGTTCTAAGCTCAATGGAGGCGGTTTATGGGGATGGGGGCTGCTGCGGGCTGGGGGGTGCAGGTGTGATCCCTCCACTCCTCAGTCCCGCACACCTGCCCTGCTCCCAGGCCTTCGCTGCTGCTGAAGCGAATAATAAAGTGAAATCCTTCTGCACCGACTCAAACTCAGATTCTGTGGCTTTGCTTTGGCACTGGAGCTTGTCGTGCTAAACTGACAGTAAAGGCAACAGTGAAGCAGCACCACGGTTTCTGACCAAGGTTTAAATTGGGTCTGTTCTTCACATCAGAAGCACTCAGAGCGCAGCGTGGATCCTTGTTTAAGTGGATCCACAAATAATCACCCTGATCTATACAGAAAGTGTTGGGCTGCAAAGGTACAATTTAGTCTGGTACAAAAACCATGCTACGATCAAGCTGCTTCTTTGAGATGAAGGCTATCCTCTGAAAGAAACTGAACGTTTCTTTTATATATTTAGTTATTTTAAGAATCCATAATTTGCATTAAAATTGCCAACTCATACAGATGAGCACAAAAATAGCACAGCTTAATTTTAAAAACACTGACAACTCCCCGGAGTGTACATGCTTAAGTAATTCTGTACTATTGAATTTCAAAAACACACATTAATATTGACCTGTAGAAAGCATTTCAAAGGCCGTAGTCCTCAGAGCCTTTAAAACACATTTACAGGGTTCTCAGCATGCCAATATAATTTAAAAGGGAAAAAACAAACAACCCAGGTTCAGTACATTTTGTCATGCAGCCACCATGGCCCCTTCAAGAGGAAAAATCATGACACTGTTCTTCAGCAATGGGCTCATTTTGGTTTTCGAAAGGGGAAGAGTGGAGGGATTGCAGAAGTAGCTGCTCACAAACTAAGCCCTTATGGGTTGGTAAACGTCATGCCTTGCACTGGGAGTCATATAAAACTTTATTCCTCATAATTTTTATGTGGTAAAGATTAGAGGTGGACTGCAAACCCCATCTCTGCTGATGCTGGTCGATTAAATACAACGGGATTTCAGCAGCTCAGTTGGATTTGCAGCGAGACACGGGTAGGAAGTCCAGCTGGGACAGAACGTACCAGCGGCACAGTCCAGTGAAGCAGCTCGTGGCAGGTCGGGTTGAAGTGCTGCTCTCTGCTTCATCACTGCTGCAGTTTGGTAAACTTCCCCTCCAACAGAGCCAGGGACCATCTCCCTAATGAGAAAGAGGCAAAAGCATCCGTAAGATGAATCCTTTCCCCTTGGCAAAAAACGAGTGGCTGCGCTACTGCAGTTAGCAGAGCCAAGGGACTTTCAATAAAATGCACACTTAACGTCCCGTGCCACAAGGGCCAGAGGCAGGCTCGCCCCGAGCCCTGAAAACACACCCCAGGAACACAGTTCTTCAAAAGCTTTGCAAGGCCTGTTTCTTCTGTCACACGTACAAGAAGTTGCCTGATGTCTCCACCTTTTGTTTCAAGTGAGCAGCTCGAGCGTATGTGAACTGATGGGTGGGAGGAAGAGATGGGTGTTTGAAGAAGAACATTGTATATTTAGTTAGCAAACATATCGTTGGGGGGGTTTCTTGTTGCTTTGTTTGTTTTTACCGAGCACTGCAGACCCCTCTCCCCACGATCCCCGTGTTTCTCCCCTGTAACTCATTCGGGGATGTCCTCACTTCCTCCGGCAGGAAAGCACCTAGCAACAATTACACATCCACGCTCACAGCTAAACTATTTGCAACACCAGCTGCTGGGGAGGCTGTCACCAATATGTCATTTCCTAATGCTCATGGGCTGAGTTAAATCAATTGTTCACATTCCCCAGTGGTAACTGATGACGAGTCCCCTGCAGAGATGAAGCTAATCATCTGCCAAAACTCAAAACTCTGGAGTAGTTTCAAGAAAGTAAAAATGATGTTTCAAACTACTACTCAAAACCCCCCACAACAACCAATAGCAAAGCAGCTACCAACACAGAAACACCCAGGCACCGAGATGAGACAGAGCTGCACATGAAGAACAGGGACAGGTATGACCAAGAACTGCAGGTGATGAATCGACTGGGAGAGAAACCCTAAACCGATTCAGTTCCTCTCCCTGGCTCTCTGGTCCTCTCCTCGCTCCTTACATGCCTGACTTACTAAGCTGACCCTGCTGGAAATGGTTATATTTTCTCGATACAGCTGGCATTTGTTAGTTTCTAGTTGCAACTCAATGTCTTTGACATGTCACCTGCAAACAATTTTTCAGTGTGTTTTAATTATCTGGAAAATCTAAATTTCTTAGTAGTGAATTAAAATTAATTTGGGCTGAAGGCAGACATGACACATGCTGACATTTTTAAAGGCCCCAGGGTTAACTCTACTTAATTAACAACATTAAACAGTCATCAGACAGTCAGTCCTGGGCTCATAGAGTAAATATTAAAAATGTGAAGAAAATGAAGATCATAAATTACACTTTTAAACAAAAACCTGATGCAGGGATCTGCTGTTAAACAATCCTGCCAGCAAAAAATATTTCACTATGATTTATGAGAGAATGAGACCAAATCCTGGGAACTGGGACAGCCATCTTTTCTTGTCAGAGAGCCAAATCTGAAATCTCTGCTGCCCGTTGAAAAATGGCAAGGATTCCCTCTCCTCCCCCATCCTCTCCTATGAGCAGTTGCTGAGTGCACAGCCTGGGAATACAGACAATAATCCACTTTCCGGACTGCTATGGGGAACATTAAGAAAACAATTGTCATTTTGAAGTCATTAAAACTGAGGAATGAAAATCTTCATTCAGTCCCCTACAATGTTAAAATATTACCACAGCCTTTTAAAAAAGTTTTAATATTGACGTATATCAAGATAAATTTCATCAAACTAACATTTAAACTACCTGAAACCCAGTTTTCCTACGAGTCAGCCAACTCTGTAAATACAATTATTAGTTCATTAATGTAGAGTCTCTTGATGTATTTTCTAAACAACACAGGTGCATCTCGACACATTTTTATGTGCGATATGAAACCGTGACTACTTGTCATTATCTGATATTTACTAAATAAACCAACAAGCCTGTATGAGAGTCTCAAAGCAAGACGACAGCAGCCCAAATACTATTTTGTTGTATGTAGAGGAATTTTAAATCAGATGTTTCCTACTCTCTGCAAGTGGCCAAATGGAAGTAGATTTAGTATATAGGTGTTATTCTGTAACACAGTGGCCAATATTTGACACCTCAGCTAAAGCAGCGGCTATTGATTGAGGCAATTCCGATGTGATCTAGTAGTGATTCAGACAGTAATTCAGGTTGGACAGGACCTCAGGAGGTTATGAGTCCAACCTTCTGCTCAAAGCAGCGTCAGCTGTGACACCAAAGCAGGATGCTCAGCTTTATGCAGTCTAGAGTTTTATCCAATAGTCAGCCCTTCCTCTCTTGTGGCAATTTTTCTTGCCTACAAACATGCAGCAGTCAACAACACAGAAATGTACATCAGTCAAGGGAAAACCAACTCACAAGAGCAGAATACACTAATGAAAGCTTGAAATATAAGACACCTTCTGCCTAGCCAGTTTCTTTTCCTGTAACAAACTACTTGTTGCCTTCTGGAGAGGACAGGCTCTGTTTAAGGACCAAAATAAATAAAATCAGGAGACCTTGCTTGAATGATGACCAAAGAACCCATTGCAGTAAAGAACAAATTAAACCAGTGTGCTAACTAACGACCTAAGAAATCAGAAGATATCAGCATGTCTTTAAACGTGATCTGTGATTACATAAAAGGCAAGAATATAAACAAAAGCAACAGTCAGGGCCTAAATCTGACAGAATGACAGTGACTTGTAAGCCACTACACATCATCTGTTCTTATGAGAACACTCATTTCTTTTCTTGTCATGTTCCAGCGGTACAGGCACAGGTGAAACAACATTATCTCAGACTCTGATCAAATGCTGGTTTTGCAGTCAACTTTGTTCATGTTTATTAGGAGCTTTGGTTGTACTGTGCTACAGAAAACACAGGGCCGCATCTCGTTTGTGTTGCCACTTCCAAATATTGAAATTGGAACGAATATGTTAAACAAGTAGTGTTTGAACTGACACATTTCTTTCCAACATGCTTCTACAAGCCGCTTGCCAGTCAGACGGCATGACTTCAGCCTGTAAGTCAACCTAAAACTCGAGAGGAAGCTTACTGACCAGGCTAACACCCTAATGTCAGCCTAAATGTTCCGTTTCCGGCACACCAAGCTTCTGAATGCAGCCCTGACTCCTCACAGCTGCTCTTCGGTATGTACCTGTGCAATATTCGGGGCAGCCTGACTGAAGTGAGCCCCCTTCTGCCCCCGCCACCCGGCCTTCACCTCAGCGCTGACCCTACACCCAACCCCCGGCCCCAGCTGC
>NW_010114312.1:0-781 GCF_000699245.1 Pterocles gutturalis
GTTTTTGTTAGTTATTCTGGATATTCAGGCCAATATGATACTGCATTAAAACCTCTATTTTGCTTTAATCAGTCTATGTGACGTAATATGACTTCTGTTAAATGTCCTTAGGTGGTAGTTAGTTTGGGTACTAGGGAGTGTGGTCAGCCTACCTATGAACCTTCAAGAGAGGGGAAGTTGACTAGAAAAGCAGTTAAATGAGCACTTGTCATTTTGTCAGATTGTTTTCAAAGTGGCTTTACTGATGGAAGGATTCTGCCTTGCCTAGTAACAGGTAACTCTACAACGTGAAAGGCCTCCAGGCAAGGTGGAACAAAAGGTTTCCTTCAGGCTTAGATGGTTAAACAATATTATGCCAATTCTGACATACAGCTTCAGTATAAAAAGATCTTGACGTTGTGTAGTGAGGGGAGGGAGTTCCATAGGCTTCTACACTGACAGAGGGGACTTTTTCTATAGGAGGGAACTGGCATTCATATTTTGCTCAGGTTTCTCTTTTGAGTGTACTTTCAAATTACTTGGTGAAGTATTTAATGTGTAGTCCCACCCAGTGGAAGCAGCAATTTGGAATTCTGTTGTCAGGTGATTGTAGGGAAGCCCGTCAAGGTCAGGTAGTGATCTGGAAGGCAGTCCTAGTGAACAGAAGTTGAATTGTTCATAATATTTTAAGGCCAAACCTAGGTTTGCTGGTAATAATGCTAGGGGTAGCCTTCAACATTCTTTGCATTAAGTCTATAGCAACCTTTTCTGTGTAGAGGTGCTGAAAGTGTAACTAGTTTAT
>NW_010114313.1:0-17047 GCF_000699245.1 Pterocles gutturalis
CCCTGCCCTACTCCCTCCCATTGCACTCTACCATCTCCTCTATCTGGGGGAAGAAGTATAAAAGTTGTCCACTTCATATCAAGATAAAGTACACAGAAGCTGAATAACTACTACTGCTGTCCCTGATTAGGAAAATGTTTCATCCTTCTGGCAATACAAAATGTGAACACTGATTTTACATAAGGTACTCGCGTAGTTTTAGCAGAGAGCTTTCATCCTGACATCCTGAAGAACTGGCTCCTTCAACAAGCCAGTTTCAGGATACAAGACAGCTATACTGTAAACAGCATATTCAAAACCTTATCAGACAGACTTGCTGTATGGAGGGGCTCCAGCCACAGTGTTTTGAAACATAGCAGCAGAAGGTCCTGGAATTCATCTTTCTTGGCAGAACTTAGATGTCACTCGATATGACCTCAATTTGTCACTGGTTTTTGTTTCATAAAACCTTTAGAAAATTAACATACCACAGATTTTAATGACATATTGCTGCAAAACCATAAAGTTATGCACAGCTGTGGTACCTATGACTATCAAACAAATTCTGAGCAACATAACAAATTAACACAAGCCAAGAAGAGCCACCCATATATGGCTTGACTATTTGCAAGAATCCTTTGTGTAGCAACAGGAAAATGCTAGAGTGAAGATCATAAAAAAAAAAAACCAAACAAACCAAAAAACCCAAAAAAACCCAAACAAAAAAATAACATCTTTTGCTCTGGCACAGTTTCACAAAATGGGTTATATCTGTTGTATCAACCACTCAAGAATAACATTTATATTTGCCTTCACTAGTTAAGGAATCTATCTGCCTAGTATGACAATAAGAAATAAATCAACAAAACCAACCCAATTCTTTCAGAGCGCTGCCAAATTAATACACAAGTCCCAGAATCTGTCGTAGACTGCTTTGACAATTTTAGTACACAATAGTTAAAAGTATCTGTTTTCTTCCATGACACTTCTGTATCAGTAAAAGCTCCAATAAAAATGCAACTTATATTTACAACAGAAATTCTTCTTGCTGCAAAAGTTGATACTGATTTGGTATGAACAAAAAGGACTTTTCTGCACTAGTATAACCATGCAGCATTAGAGACAGTCTGAAAAAGTTTTTCTAGGGTAGACTTCACCTCTCACATCTCATGCTACGGACACACCAGTGCTTATATGTATAAAAAAAGATAGAGGTTTTCATTATTAATTGTGACTGACCACATCCTGACAGAACATCACAACACTATCTTAAAAAAAAACACAAAACAACAAAACCAAACTCACCCCTAACCCCCCAAATTCTCAACTATGTATTTTATACTGCTTCACCAACATAGACCAAAGGAAGTTTCAGAGCAGACTTCTTCCATTAGAAATACTTTTCAGTCCATATACTAGAAACTTGGAAGGCATGTGACTTTTTACAATTGCTGTTCAGCTTCTCTAGACACCAGGGAGCCAGTACCCTCTCTTTAACAGCTTCAGAGGACAAAGAAACAATGAGGCTGTATACTCCATACTCCAGTGGTAAGAGATCACGGAGAATCTGAAATGCAGACAATTTCATCAAGTGCACAGTGCTTCTTCACTTGCATCACAGGATTTTTGTATCTTGCCTAATCTATGAAGTTAAATAGCAACAGTTAACACAACATCTGATCAATTAGATTAACTTTAAGAGGAAACCACTCAATGGCATTTCATTCCTTTGTGCAAATAAAGTATGTTGGCAACTAAGGGGTGTGATTTAAAGATTCTGCAAGGAGGAAGAGAAAGAAGTGTGTTTACTTAGCGGTCTCTGCAATTTTGCATGTCCTTTGTTTTTCTGCTGAGGTAACAAGTGCTTGAATAAGCCTTATAATAAGATGAAAGCTTCAAAAGTTTTTGCCTTCCAATAACAACCACATGTTTCCTTTTGAAAGCCTGGGACTCAATGAAATAAAAAGCTCAGCTAATTTTTACTGATGCTGTCAGTTTGTCTTTCTGAAATATTTGAATGTTGCCTATTTTTTGACATACATCTACAGTATGATTAACTAACTTTTGTTTATTCAAAGAGCTATACTGAAGCACCTAGGGCCAACACAGGATGAGTACTGGACACAGACCGAGACAAACAGCTCTAGGTTGCCCCACTTGAGCAGGAGGTTGGACCAGATGACCTCCAGAAGTCCCTTCTAGCCTCGACCAGTCTGTGGTTTTATATAGAAATACATATTATATATATATTTAAAAATAATTGAAAGTCTTACTGTACACTGCTTTAACACACACAAACATATAAGCAAATAGTTAGATACCAAAACAAACACTACCTCAAAACCAAGGATGAATTCATTCATATACACTGATTAATATGACTTAAATATAGTGCAACTACTTTGACAACTATAACCATGGAAGAGCACACTTCCTGAAATATTGAGCTTTAAATTAACTAAAAAAGGCTTCCCTTCTCTGTGAGGTACACAAGGAAATCATACTGTATCACTGATGCTCTCTAGGGGGATTAGGGAAAGCTGCTCCACTCTAACAATAAACATGCAGACATTCACTTAGTTGTATAAGCAATGTTAGTTCAAAAATTCTGTTTTAAAGAAACCTCAGGGTTTGCCAAACTCTGGAAAACAAAGCCATTATGTTAGCATTTGCTCTGTCATCAGATGCAGGCATCTCTAAGGCAAGACATCAGTCTGCTTAGCATAACACAGAGCAGTAATGCCACACCAAAAAGAAAAGCGACTCATAGAACAGAAAATAAAGACAAATCTTACCCTAATTAAAAAAAAAAAAAATCACATACGTGAATGTTGGTCTGACCCCTTATACAGCATTTAACAATTGGAAATCTTAGAAAGCAGAAACTTTCAGCAATGGCTGTGCTTGGTAGCTCACCAGGACGCTCACTTCCAAGCAGATTCAAAAGAAACTCAATATTTATTGGCAGTCTTCTGGATGAGAACTGATTAAACCAAAGTTTCCTAAAAAATGTCTCTAAGTATTAAAGCACACAGCTAGTTATCTATGACTAAATCCATAAGAACTGCATATCCCTATAAATTGCTGTTTTTATGACTAGATAGTAATGTTTAATAGAGCAGCACACAATTACATCATCATGCTAGAACAAATATTCATGAACACTCAAAGAAAAAAAATGAAAAAGGGAATAAATTGGAAACAAGATTGTATTTTCTGTCTTTCAAAAAGGTGATATGTAATGAAAAAAGTTGTTTCAGATTTTTAAGCTGGAGCTTGTAAAATTAAATTATTTTTCTTAAAAATTTTTTTTTTAAAATAATCAAGACCATAAGAGCCTTGATCTCTAGCATTCCAGTCACAATACTCCCAACTTTCCTATTAAACACTTAGTAGATTATACTCAAGAAAACTTCCAAACAGCATTTCTGAAAGTTTAACTTGAGATAAGCTTAATATTTTTCCACAGCTTAGAAAGACAGAATGAAACCTTTGTCTTCAGAAATAAAAGCTGAGTGACAGTGGGAAAAAAACACAATATTGTTCATATATTCTTTATTTGAAAATGCGGTGGTAAATTCAGAAATCAAGTTCCTCAGACTTCTTACCTTATCATTTTTTTTCCCAGATTTCTTCTTCTTAGGATTATCCTTCCAAAGAGATTCTACAGCAATATATCCCTGAAGACTCCACTCATACAGCTGTGTACCAGCAACCTTTGAAACAAAAGATATTAGAAAGCAGGAACTTAATAATCTGGGAAATTCTTTTTTTTTTTAAGTGGAAAAAGTCTCAAAACACAAGATCTTTAACATCTTCCTGTTCAAGTTCAGGGTGTACAGCATTAATAAACATCTTGGGGAAAAAAAAAACAACTGAGGAGTAACAAAAGACCACTTATCAAAAAACTGCTTAAAGACTACCTGGAAACATATTTGCATAAAAAGGGGTGGAATGATGCTGCATTAAAACATTTCTGGTTTTCTTAGTATTCCATGTTCAACAGGTTTAACATAAAGCAAATTATTTCTTAATTTGACCATACTCAGTTTAAAGACAAAAAATCCCCTACTTAGTCATTATTTTGCAATTTTACATTTTCACTGCTTTGACAGAAGAGTCCTCCTTTGTTTCTTTTTATTTGCGATTTAGAAGAAAGAACTAATTTGTTGATAGATGGCTGTAATGAATAACCAGCTGTCAAATCTCAAAACAGAAGACACCTACAAAAGACGATGTTTGCTATATTACACCAACAGGTCATTTTACAACAGGAAAAATCCCCAAGTCAGACAAAAGAGTATCTCCTGCCCCTTCCATGATATGGAACTGTAATATTCATAGCATCCTTTAAAACTCAAGTGTATTAGGTTTTTACAGCTTCAGGCTCAAGTCAGTACTCACTTTCAAATCAATATGAGTTTTCTTACAAAAAAGAACAGCAAAAATGGACAATCTGCCCATCTAGACATCTATTAAACTAAAAAACTTATGAAATAAAGACATAAGACAGTATCACCCTTTCTCCCACAGCAGGCAAAGCTGGAAAACCAAAACTATGAGGACAGGGCAAGCATAAAGGATGTTTCTGAAACAGTTTTCTGCTGTTTCTGGAACAGTTTCTGAATGACTTTTTAAAATTTCTTCCAGTCTCCAACAATTTGCTGCTCAGAGATTTCCTGAGCCAGAGGTGATTTCTGTGTGTATAACAATGCCTAAGGAATTCCCCTCCTCTGAACTTGTCGCACTTCCCCTTGGACCCCACACAAATGTTTAGCATCCACAACATCCTGTGCCAAGGACCTCTACTGCTGGGCACACATGGTGTGAAGAACCACTTCCCTTTGTTTATATGAACAAAATTAAGTACACCAGTTACGTACCACAATGGTAAAGGATGTGCTTCTGGGCAGAGATCACATTACTACCTTACAGAAGAGGCTACTTAATAATCAGAACTAAAAGAAAACAAACCCAAATCAGCAACTACATTTCCAAGTCACAACTAAATCCAAAATGTAGTCTGTTTTAGATACGAAGAGCTAACATATTTGTCACCACATTTGACAATTACAGTTGTACTCTGGTTTTACACAAGTCAGTATGATACACTGAGTTTTCTCTACATTTGAAGGTGACAAAGGTCATCAGAAAAAAGCACACCAATTGTTCCAGGGATTAAAGTGTTGATGTCAAAAATCCCTCAATTCAAACATTACAAGTATAGAGAGTTATCTTCTTTTTCTGTATCAAGAGTGTTCATTCTCGAGTACTTCAACCAACTAGTTCTGAAAGTCAGAGGAGCCTATGGCTCATCTGGAAAGACAGTGTGATCAGTTGTGCAAGCAGTACAAACCTACCATGACTGAAAAACCACCACAATAGAGAGGTTTTTTTTGTCCATAATGTTACCAAGGACACAGCTATCAACACAAAATGAGAAACAACAACTATCCATAAGCCATTTCTTGTTCCTGCTTAAAAATGCTCCATTAAAATACTTAAAAACACTCTAAATACATAACAGTACAAACTTAAATGTATTACTATAGGAGTCGTACAATCAAGTGAATTATGAATTGCAGTAAATGAGAAACTGGTAATTCAAGTTACTGGAGTAACGTAGCTACAACACAAGGTGCAACAACCCAGATAGTTCAGTCTGCCACAGTCAACCAATATTTCAACACTGTACACACTCCCCAGGAGCTGGGACCCACACACATCTTCACAGTTCGCATAGGTTGAAAAATACAGTTCTAGAGTGTAAGCTGAAAATTACAGGGTCAACAGGAACATAGCCAAGAAATTTTTATAACCATCCAATGCATCCTCTCATGAACACAACACTAGAGTCATACTTTAGGTTTGTGTTTTATACCTCTCTTTCTCATGGAGCAGTTGAAGAGGAAGGAGGTGAGTACTGCAGTTGCCACCACTATTCTTGGGAGTGGCAGTTCCACCCAGGAAAAGTAAAAGGGACACTCATAATACAAACAGTTCATTCAATTGTTCAAAGTGTTCATTCAAACATTCATACAAAGAGTTCCTCTCAAAGAGGGACAAGTTTTTCCATTCCGTCATCTGGAATTCTTAAATTCTGCAAAATAACAACTTCCAGCTTGTTTATATTAAATTACAACATGCTAAAATACTGCCTCTGTTCAATGCAACACTATAAGTTTGTATGTTAAAATTTTAACAAACAAGTTCAATAATCAAATTGAGTAGTTCTCAACATGGACGCTGAAATAATTTGAAAGTGACATTGGGCTAAAAACAATGCTACTAGGCACTACTAGGGTAGCATCAGCAGTCTCTAAGGCCTAATGTGCACATAAACAAGCTCCCATATTGTAATTCCACACAGGACCATAAGCATATAATATTGGCTATATCATATGTTATATGTCAAGATTACTGAGCAGAATTATGGTTAGGAATTCTTTATCATAGAATCATAGAATGGTTTGGGTTGGAAGTGACCTTACAAATCATCAAGTTCCAACCCCCCTGCCACAGGCAGGGACACCCTCCACTAGACCAGGTTGCTCAAAGCCTCATCCAGCCTGGCCTTGAACACCTCCAGGGATGGGGCATCCACAGCTTCCCTGGGCAACCTGTTCCAGCTTAAAACCATTACCCCTTGTCCTATCGCTACACTCCCTGATAAAGAGTACCTCCCCGTCTCTCCTGTAGGCCCCTTTGAAGTACTGGAAGGCTGCTATAGGCTCTCCCGTAGCCTTTTCTTCTCCAGGCTGAACAACCCCAACTCTCTCAGCCTGTCCTCATATGGGAGATGCTCCAGCCCTCTGATCATCTTCATGGCTCTCCTCTGGACTCCCTCCAACAGGTCCATGTCCTTCTTACATTGGGGGCCCCAGAGCTGGACACAGCTGGGCAGCTGGGGTCTCACAAGAGCAGAGTAGAGGGGGAGAATCACCTTCCTCAACCTGCCGGTCATGCTTCTTTTGATTAGCCCAGGAGACAGTTGGCGTTCTGGGCTACAAGTGCACATCGCTGGATCATGTTGAGCTTCTATCAACCAGCCCCACCCCGCCCTGCAAGTCCTTCTCCTCAGGGCTGCTCTCAATCCTTCTCTGCCCAGCCTGTATTTGTGCCTGGGATTGCCCTGACCTTGTACTTGGCCCTGTTGAACTTGACCGACATTGCATGCTGAGAAACTAAACTGAGAATCTGCTGGCCTTTCTACATTTAAATTGTTAACAAAGTGCAATTTCACAAGCATTTCACTCTGCAGTAAATGTGGATCAAGTGACCCCAACTCCTCCTTTTCAATCCACAGTTCCTGTAATTGTGTCATGCTCTCAGTTGTGCTATTAAACTGTTCATGCCTTAAGGACTGAACTGGGCAGGGGATGAGGTACAGGTTCAAAAGACATTAAAATAATATATGTTTTTGTCAAAGAAATTTATGCATTAGGAAGCTTTTCCTTCTTTCAAGAAAAAGGTACGCATAATACACACTACTTCAGGATATTTAAGAAGTTCTAATAACAAGGAATAAAAATTAATTCTAATTATAAAGATACAGATTTAAGTAACTTTATAATGGAAAGTTTTTTCCAGATGGAAGATAAGCCACAGTAAATACAAAATATTTTGTATTTACTACAATTATCTGAAAGTAATACAATTCCAAAACACTGAAGTTCCACCTGAAAATAAACTTTAGTATTAAATTCAGTTCCCTTACCACATACACGGTCTGACTATTTGTTCAAAGTTACACAAATTAAAGTAAGACTAGCAGTGACGTAATAAATCCCAAGTCTGTGATTTATTAGAATGACTACCAAAGCAGGAAAAAGAAATTACTCTGTGCATGTCTTCCATCTCCAGTTAGATGAATAGTATCTGAAAATTACCTATTACCAATGATGAACTCTGTTACTGTAACTTCACTTAGCAACTCGTACATTTTAAATAAAGAAAAAGTTTTCTTCCAGATAGATGGGTCAAGTGTTGTACCTCAACTGAAAATATATTTTGCTGTGTTTACTTCCAACTCTGCAATGGAAAGTCTTTAATAAAGGTGGGAAGGAAAAAAAAAAAAAAACACACCCAAAACTTTTTTTAAAGTATGGTCAAATCAGAAGGTTTAACAAACAAGGGGAACTATGCCACTGTAAATGAGAAAGCAGTGATGGAGTACTCAAATGCAGAAAAAAATAAAAATAACATAATATAAAGAATAAAAAAAATTTAAATTTATGTTCCAGAATATTTCCTATACTGTTCTGTTAACCTGTCCTGTGAGCTTTGTACTGATGGCATCCCTTTCTTGGCTTACAGAATTTTTTAAAAAGTCTATTAAACACTTCAAAATAATTACTAGAGAGGAAATCGCTTCCAGTTTCAGATTAAAGCATAAAAATTAAAGCATAAAAAATGAACATAAAATGTGATGCTTAAAACTTTGCTTCTTTAAGAAAAGCAAAGCATGAGAAAGATAGAGGAATCAAAACAGTATCTAGGATATAACTCCCTCCACAGAAGTTTCCCAACTCATACGTCTAGTGTCCTGACCAAGACAACAAAACTAAACCTATTCCAATCAAGTTTGAGGCTCATGGTCTCATATCACATTTTTAGTTAGAGTCAAACTAGGATCTGTGAATTAATCAAAGGGCAATCATGCACTTCAAAGTCTTCATAAAATAAACAAGGTATTGTGAAGCTGTTAGTAGCAAATCCATAGTTAAGACTGAACTGAGCTTCTTTAAAAACAGTAACATCAGTCTGAACACCATTCAACTACTTCCCACTCCACCGTTCAGAAGGCAACTAGAATTTCAATACACCGTTTCCAACAGAAATGCCTAAGCTCCTTAATTTTTTGATGCATTTTTTTCCTGACACTTGCATAATTTTCACTTCCCAAGAAAAAGTCAACAGAACTATCTGTATTTAGAGCATCTAAGTCCTGGCAGCACTAAAAAAATATTCCATCAAAGATCAGGGTATCACCATGCTAGCAGAGTTCAAACACAGCATTTTTGACTCTCCCTAAATCAATGACCTTTCAGTTTTCAAAGAACATATGTTCTTGAGAACATAATATTTTCATCATGACATCTCAGTGTGATTCACAAGTCAGCTGAGGTTGTTCAGCCTAGAGAACAGAAAGCTCCAGGAGGACCCTATAGCAGCCTTCTGGTACTTATAGGGGGACCACAGGAGAGATGGGGAGGCACTCTTTATCAGGGAGTGTAGTGACAGGACAAGGGGTAATGGTTTTAAGCTGAAAGAGGGTAGATTTAGGTTGGATATTAGGAATAAATTTTTCACTGTGGGGGTGGTGAGACACTGGAACTGGTTGCCCAGAGAAGCTGTGGATGCCCCATCCCTGGAGGTGTTCCAGGCAAGGCTGGATGAGGCTTTGAGCAACCTGGTCTAGTGGGAGGTGTCCCTGCCCATGACAGGGAGTTGGAACTCGATGATCTTTAAGGTCCCTTCCAACCCAAATCATTCTATGATTCTATGAAGTCACCAATAACTAGATAGCCAATTTACCAAAGCCTGAAGAGAGAGACACAGGGAATTTCTGACACACTAAAATATGTGCAATGTGAGTGGTTAAAAGCTGTATTTGAAAAAGAATGCGGTGGAGAACTGAGGAATCTGCCAGTACAAATAAGCATGAACAGCAAGGCACAGGAAGTGACATCAGTAGGGGTTATAAGCAACTGTCTGGTCTCTTCAGTTCTTTCTTTCACAGGAAACTCACTTAAGCAACTATAGGTTAACATGTTTCTTATGTGCCTGAAACAACAAATACATAAATAGGAAAGGCATTCAAGAAGCAGCAGAATTCTTACCCCATTCCAGAACGCACATGCTATCTTTCTTAAAACTCTATCCAACAAAAAGCAGAAAACTTGAATAACAATGTTGATCTCAAAATGTTGTTTCTATGATTTCTCTATAGAAGCACTTTTTTTCTTTTTAATCCATTTTTTCAAACCCCGCTTCATTTTGCTCTCAACATATTTCAGGCTTCCTTAGTATCATAAGCAAACACGCAAACTGCACTTACTAAGCATATTTATGTTAATTTATAATTACTTGAGGTTAGAGATTCAGAAAGGAAATTATGTTCCTCAGATTGAAGACACTACTGCAGATGTTAGAAAAAAAAAAGTCACTAAAAGAAACAGAATATCTGACCACCTTTCACCCTGCACTGCACGTTCTTTGACAAAATAACTATATCATTTTGTTAAGTGCCAAGTACACTGACATGGCTTTTAAAAGTGGATTACCAGTTAATTTGAAGGTAGCAGGCAACAATCAAAGTAAAAGACACTTCTTCAAAGAAAGGTATCATCACTGACCTTTCCAATAGCAACCGCATGCTGAGGGTAATACATGGAGGCACCAATACCCATGAGACCTGCGGGATACACTAGCTTCTTTATTTTTGAGCCTGTTTCATAAAAAAAACCAAAAAACAAAAACAAACCCAAAACATTGTTAGCATGTATATTAACCAAGATAGCTGAATGGCCCTAACCTTTTATTGCATAACCAAAACAATTTTATTAAACACAGATTAGCATATTTTTTGTTCAGTCCTACTGGTTTCTTATGAAACATGACTACTCTGATGAGAAATTATTCTTTTAACCTTTTTAATAGAATATTTCTATTAACATCTCTCCACAGTGAAAATTACATTACAACTATATTTACTGCAGTAATACATAATTTATTTCAGTACTGAATAACAAAGTAAAAGCCACAGTTAAGAAGTATTTAAGAGAATTATACCAAATGATACTCTTTTCTAAACTAAAAGAAAAAATTCACTTAGGATGGCATTCTTCTGATACATCAAGTAGAACAAGAGAAGTTCCAATACAGATTTTATAACTTACCTTGATTCACAAATACTGATTCTTCCACAACTGCTCTTATGAATAATTTTTCTTGATTCACTATAGCAATTTGCAAAGCATTTAAAAATACTTTTAAACTGAAGTACCTACAATTACGCTACACACTTGTTGCTCAATCCCCAAGTAAATTTCGAACATTTTAATCAATTTGAACTCTCTGTTCAATTATACAAGCCTAAAACAATTTAACTGCCTGAAAAGTTCATCCTCTTATCACAGCTGGCCACAGGCTGTGTATCCTGGCTAGCCAATATGCTGAATCAGTTACAGGGCAGTTGAACCAGTCAGAAAGGAACACAAAAAGGAGCAGGTAAAGGAGAAAAGCATGTTGTACAGCAGAAAAAAAAGGTCATAAAACAGACATACACAAGTCAGGATGCAGTAGTCCTGTTCCCCATAGAATAGTCTGTTCTATATACAAAGCCACATGTGCTTTTTATAAAAAAAATAAAGACGTTTGAAGAGGAAATCCATATTACAAGTGTTTAGCGCTTCCACTAACATATGCTCATGATGAGACAAGAAACTTGGCATTAAACAAGAGACATTCATAAAGTGACATTGCCAGTCTTGTGAAGAGGGCACTTGGTATCAGTTAGCTATAACAAAGCACAGAAAAGGCAAGCTTCATTGCATCTTTACAACCAGAAAAATCACACTTTTGCTTTAATTTCTGGGAATGGGGAAATCTTCCTTACTGACAGCTTATCAGTGTGCCTACAATATTACTTTAGGAATAAATGTAATAGTTAAAGATATTAATGCCTTACAGCAGGCTGCTACCTGCTGGAGATTCCTATTAGAAGGAAGTTTAGAAATACTCTCATATCCATTCCAGTACTACTCAACAAGGTTAGAACAAATTATAGTCAAAAGCATTTTAAAACAAGGAGGACAACTGCACAATATTCACATGATTAAACTCTGAATACCATACTTTCTACTTAGTGGGAAGCTGTATCTTCAAGTGTTATGGTTAGACCTTGAAGATTTTATCTGTACCTTCCAAGAGGCCAATTTTTCCAGTGAAACCAAGGTAGGAGGGGATAAAAAAGCGGAAATTTGGCTCTAACTTTCTGTAGCATCAAAACTAAGGGACACGTCCTTCTACAGTTTGAATAGTTTCTGGAAATAACATTCAGTATTGTAAACAACAACCAGACAAACAATTTTAAAAATACTGCTCCAATCCTAACACATTCACAAATTAGACATTTATATTATGAGGGATTTCTATTTTTATTAAACTAAGGACCCTCTAATCTTTCAGATTCAGCCCCAAGACTGTACTTCCCCCCCAGCTCTAACTTTGCTACAGTCATAAAGGCTGGAAACTGATCTCATTCATAATTGTATAACTCGAGAAGCAGGAATCTGAAGAGGAAGAAATTCACATGGCTGAAGCTGGAAACCTTGATCTTCATTAAAAAAAAAAAAAGCTAGGAAAACAAAGTACTGCTTTCATCATCTTCACTGGAAAATTAAATATTTTGAGGAGTGCATATATTCATAGAATGCCTTCCATTTGTACATAGCCAAGCACACACTTACAGTTTGTTTAACACACACAAGCGCCACAAAGGGGCTTTTTTATCCAAAGCAAGTCCTCACTAGTATTTAAATTCTAGAACCTTAGAGTTCCATTACCTACAAGTTTTCTTATTGTGATACTTTGTTTCACTGTATTAAGAATATATCAATACAAGCACAAAATATTTTTCATAATTAATACTTCTTAAAATAACAATTATTTCTATGAAAGCATAAATGTACTAGTTTCTTCAACTAGTGTGATGAAATTAACTGTATCACACTTCAGCAGCACAAAATGGCATATATTTATAGTACACCCAAAGTCCACAAGTATTTTTACTGAATATCACCACGTGCAGCAGCTCTGTGCCTGGACACACAATACTCTGAAGGAACTTGAATATTTAACTAATTGTACATGTATCACAGTTCAGGAACCTCTGTATTTCACTTTAGTTTATTCCTCTGTAGTTTTCTACAGTGACATACGTCATCAAGAACTTTTTAGGGTAAAAGAAGAAAAATCCTTTCCTACTTTTGCTATAAGCTAGAACTGGAAAAGATCAAAAACTAGATTCCAGTAACAAACACAGTATTCATAAACAATAATTGATGGTTATTATACACCTTTTACATTAAGCTTCTTTATAATGGAAGCAACATTGTAGAAACATGCTTGTACAGTTAAGTCAGATCTCATGCGTCACAATTAAAAACTAGTATCAAAAAAACCACAAATAAATTATTTATCCCAAATGATGACATAAGCAGTTCAAAAGGTTCCCACTTACCTCTGGCAAGAAACAATCCAACGATTCCAGCAAAACCTATCACACCAAGCCTTGGATAAAATCCAGCAGGAGGGTTTCGGAGAAATTCATAGCCCTCTGAAAATAAGTCAGAACAAAGTGCTTTAATGTCATGTGAAAGTGTTTTTGTGACAAGGAATTATCAACACATGCTGGCAATTGTTACAAAACATAAAGAGTTATCAAAACACATTTAACTATCATGCACATTTTAGATCTGCTGGCATAAAATTCAAAGCCTTTGAGATCTACTCTAGTGACACATGAATGAAACTGAACATCGTATTGTATTTACCAATTTTCCTAGAAGCTTTTGCCTTTGATCCTGGGCCATCTGTTTTGTTTTGCTCTTTTGCATCTCAATTATATCTTTTTCAAATTATGATAAAAACCTCTGCAAAATGGATTCTTACATTTACGTATTAACAAGAATTAGCTTCAGTAAAACACTGAACATAAAACAAATCACAGAACAAAGGAAAGACACAGAACAAACAAAGCTCACTCCAAGATGGGAGTCCAATTGGGGCATGGAAAACTATGAAAAATCTTCCATACAATGGAGGTCAAAAGACTGAGACTGTTAAGTTTAAAGAAAAGATATGCAGTATCTGAAATGAGCTCTAGATAGGATCCGTGCTCAGTCCTGATGAGCCTAAGCATGAAAGGATGTTCCCAAAACAAACAAAAAAATACAAATTATTTCGGATTAATTCAAAATTTTTAGGAGATCCAAGGAAGTAAACAAAAACGAGAAGGCTAAACATTACAAACAAAAGACCTAACACTTGCAAGAACTAATAAACATTGCAAGAAGTTTCAGTAACTAGGCTGGGTCAAGCAAATACTACTGGCTGGGTATAAACTGTGAGGTTTTTTTTCCTTCTTTTCCCATATAACTGTCATTTTTAGCAACGTTGGTTGACATAGATGCAGGTCTCAGATTTTAATTGTTTAGAAATATAGTGTCATAATGACCTACAAAGGAAATTTAACAGATATACAGTGCAAATACAGTAGTCTTAAATGCATTAGAAATTATATATATAACAATTCTCAATAGAATTCCCTTTTAACAAAAGATATAGTACAGTCCTGCATTTTAAATTTCTAGTTAAGAAAACTAAACTGATTTACCTCTACCATGCTCAACAGCTTTTTCTAATTTGGGTATAGCTTTGGCATAAAGATCCTAAAAAAAAAAAAAGAAAAGAAAACAGTAAATAGATACCAAGTAAGTAAGATACCAACTACAGATTGTGACTGACTTGGCAAAGAAAATAAAAAATTTAAAAGAAAAAAAAAAAGGAAAAAAATGTGTTGGGTTGCGTCCCTAAAATTATTTTTTTTTTATTCCCACTTCCATCCTTCATTTACAGGACTATGCTTGGTCAACATTATGCTTGGCATAACATATAGCTTTTTCTCAAAGTACTCTTTGGACACAGATGAAATATACTACCTCAAATCACAGAAGTTGACTTCAGTATTTCACTGAGCTCCTGATCAAGTAGCTGAAACTCAAAATAATCTGAGGTTTCTCAGTATATGCAGGTATCACAGAAATACTTGAGTAGATGCAAAGGAAGGAAATACAACACTGTAATAAACTCCTTCCTAACACTTCACAGGGGTACATGACCCATGCTGCATAGTGATAAATTCCACTTTCCAAGAGACTATCTTAGACTAATAAAACTGCACTTTTGAGGTGACTTGGAAAATTAGATGACCATACAATGTCCAAAGTAAATCAACAAAGAGCACTGCAGGAATACGCAGGAAATAAAATAATTCACATTGCCTTTTACTCAAGTAGAAAAAAAAGAATCTCAATAAGAGCAACGCTGCTACTTGTTATTACATTAATAATCTTTCAGAGAGACAGTTTAAGACTGTCTATCAACAAGGGAACAAATTCATAAACATGTATGTCCAAAGCTAAAGCAGAGAATGGTCTTGCCGTACCACTTGAGCTGTATCTGTGCAGAAGTGAAAGCATTTGTTTAGGATACTGTGTGGTAATAATATCTTTAGAACTTTCATTTCCTCACTGGCAAGAGTGACTTAAAAAAACAACTTGCCATAAAAAAGTGTTAGCACGTGACACACAATATAACTCTAAATGGACGCTGATCTGATTAAAAGTCAACGAGAAAAGAACATGCTCTAAAGACCCCAAAGACTAAGTCATTCTGATCTTGTCACAGCTCACACATAACTGGCTCATTTCTACATCTGTGCTTTGAACTGACTTTCCACTACAGATAAGCAAGCAATTTTGAAAAAGTAAAATGGATATATGAACATAACCAATTTCATTCTCATTGTCCCTGGTTATGTTTTTAATTTTAAAGACAACTGAGAGACACCTAAAATGTTATTTTGTTTAACACTGAGAGTGCGAGGAGAACCAAAACCATCTCTGACTACAATTAAGCAAGTGAGATGATCCCAAACTCATAAAGCTTACATGCCCACTTCATAAAATGATTTAGTAAACCACTCTCAGGAAATGGCTTGCTGTGTGTGAGCAGGAAAGCACATCTTACGTAAATGACCACCACACAGACAAAAAATAAAGCAAATAGGAAGACAACAGGCCAGTGAGACACAAAGTACTGTTCAAGGCTTACCTGCAATCAGTTCAACTGGGCAACTAACCTCATCTCAAATTTCATTCCCAGTTATGGTTGCCACAGGCAACCAAACAGAACCCATGCGTTTAGGAGGTCAGATCTCTAACCATCATGTGGAAAATCCCCGTTCTCCTTCAAAACTGAAGTCAGTAATCCTCCTGACGACACTTCAGAAACACATCACTAGACTGAGTAACCCTGAGTATTTCTGAAAAAAATGTTTCTATACTGTTAAAGGCTAGTACTACAACACAGAACTTCAAGGCACAAAGGACACCCTGATCTGAAAAGCTTTGCTCTGTCTATACAGAACTGGAAGAACAGCATAAGAGGATTTACAACAGCCCGAGTGCAAAGCAGAGAAACACCTAAGGTTGCCAAGAGGCAACCATATGACAAGGATGCTCTTGCTTCAAAAGTAAGTGTCAACATTTGCTGAGTCAGGAAAGAACAGGAGAACCATCATATGACTCTGCAGTCTAATATCAATAACATAGGCCTTGATTACAAAGATCTTGGTTTTCCTCTGTGTTCCAAAGACTACTCCTGTATTTAATGACTGTTCAGTATAAATACGCTACCTAATAAAAGGAAGTTTTGGGGTAAGGTCTGGGGCCAGGCTTTCCACTACTAGTGACCTGGGATTTTCTCTCTTCCAGAGAGCTGCGCTCCTTCCCTCAACATTCCCGTTCAGCAAATATTAATTTAATTTCTGCAAAGTTGTGTTTCGTCACAGCTGCAGTGAGGACAACTCGGTATCACTGTTCCTAAACACAGTGCTTGATAATTTAAGGCATTCTCCTTGAGCATGGAAAATGCAAATTTAATCACTCTCCTGTCCTCCTCAGACACAGGACAGTACCAAATCCAGATATCCCTTGATATCTTTAAGCTTAAAGATTATTTCAGACAGCAATTCTAAGCTTTAGTTAATTTTCTTTTAATTCTTTTGGACAGATTAAAGAAAAATGTGAAAAAGCAAGGGTTTAGTTCAGCAAATTAGCAGAAAGAAATAACTGATTATGTGTGAGGAGGGGGTAAATATTATGACTTGAATTGTGGAAAATGTTAAGTCATGTAGCATTTTGCAAAAACCCTTGTACAGCTACTAACTTTTACTTTGTTGCTATCTATTAATTCTGTGTCTAAAAACAAAATCCCAGTT
>NW_010114313.1:17078-23867 GCF_000699245.1 Pterocles gutturalis
CCCACGGAACCGCTACCAGACACGATACAAAACCATTGTACCTGACACCAGGCTGTATAGGGCTCCATAGCATGCCGTAAATGCGAAACCCCCTCTTCCAACTGGGTTTGTGGATTCTCCACATATTTAGTCTCACGAGCTGGAGAGGAGTAGAGTGACAGCTGTGAATATTAGCAAACAAGAGGTTAAAAACAGAGGTGCAATTGTGTAAGTAGGTCTTCAGGGCATGAACAGTCTAACCAGAGAACACCTAACACGGTGCTTACTACATAAACAATGCATAACAAAAATTCAGGCACAGCTGTGAGGCAACCATTACAAGCAAAGTTTAATTATATACTATGATGAAGATGACTTCTAATTGCTGTGCAATTCATCCACAGCTGCTATATGATCCAAGTCACAGGTTATAAATTAATATTAAACTAGTTTAATAAGAACACAAAACATAATTGTGAAAAATATTTCTGGTCTTAATCAGCACTTCTGGTTCCCAGTTAACATACTAAATGTACTACAGCTCTGAAATCACAATCGATCATTTTCTATATTTGCACAAGCCATCATTAAAGAGTCTAAGTAGTTTCTAACAAAGGTAACATCCAGTACAAATTTGGTTGTTTGTTACTGAGAAGGAAAAATGGTACGACATTCCAATGTTGCAGTCACTACCACATCAGCAACCGACAGCATTAAGCACAATGGGGCTGAGCAAATAGGAACTGAACAACCACCTGAAGAACAATGGGCATCTTCACATAATACACACTAAAACAACGTATTTAGGGTTTAGCGTTGCAATATATGTATTACGATTATCTAAACATACTTAAAATTACATTTAATTAAAAAAAAGACCATACATAGTCTATACTGTCAAAAATGAACATCAATGTTTCGATCAAAACAAAAACTGTTAAATTCCTCACAGTTTATATACTGCACTGATGATTAGTATAAAGAGCCTATATTTTATGCCACACTTATACTACATTTAGTAGCTTATTAGAAACTAATGTTTACATATATTGTTGCATCAAAGTGTAGCTAGCCCTCTTTTCAAGATTGTTGGAAAACAACTCTATCTGTATCATAATAAAAGAAGCTGATAACCATAACAAAATAGACAATGACATACAATTCGTCAAAGAGTTTGATAACTCACGCAGCTGATTTCCCACCTTCTAGAAGACAAGCATTTTCAGTCTCATTTCCCTAGGAAATGTGGTCATCTCTGGCAATCATAGTCACAATCAGTTTAACTTTGACTTGACCCTGTTAGACACCCTAACAACTGTGTCTGGCACAAGCGCGGAAGTCTCAGAGATAAGGGAATTCCCACACATTTTATGAAACTAGACAGCTGACAGAGATCCAAACAAACATACACTGTGAATGCGAAGAAAGGCAGCCAAAATGCCACGTCTAGCACATTCTGCTTTGCTGAAGCTGATGGGCAAGCCAATTATTCAGCACATGCATAACTTCAAACTGTGCCTCATTAGTGACTCATGCCAGTGGTGCAGGGCACGCGACAGCCCAAGCTAAGGTTACTTCACCAGGGTGAAGCCAGGAGACTGCTTCAACTATTGATCCTCTCACATTATGCAAGTGAACTGCCCGAACTGCTCACACTGACATATTCAAAAGACCCAAGTGTCCACAAAAATAAGTTTCATTTAGTTTCACTGCTCATGTAACAACACTTGAGCTTGGGTTGAAATACTGAACATTTTTAAACAACTACAAACTCTCAGGGACATAAAGGGGTATTTAGTTATGAACTACAAAATTTTTTTTTTTTTATGTTGGAGACGTTAAAAGTCTATGTAACAATGGTGGTGAGTCTGGAGTTCAACGGGGTGTTTTAAAGCTCTACTTGTGATATAACCAAGACATTTGTAACATCTTAGAAAAAAAAGTAACAGGTTTTTATTATCACTAATTATCATATTTGTTGTTGCTTAGGTCTGAATGGTGTAAAGAAAGGAAAACTGATAAAATTCTGTGGGCTACTATATCAGATTCAAAGTAATAAGGAGAGTATTTTTAGAAATAAAAACTTTTGATTTGCTGTTTTACTAGAGAAAATAAATGAAATTTTATTAGAATTTGCCAATAGTATTTGTAATAAAAACATATGGTGTTACCAGGACAAAAAGCAAAGAAAATATTCCTGTGGATTTCAAATATGACTACAAGTAAATCTACAAACATGAAAAGGTAATTTCTGAATGAAGAACAGAAGACTTCAATGTAGGAAAAAGATCTTGCACACAAGCAAGCCTGACGCTATCAAGAAGAGGGCATCAAATGCAGCCATTTGGGTAAACAAAATAAAACCATATCGACATCTCTATTACTGAAAATAGTCAAGCAAGTTTAAAGGCAAGAATACACAGGGTGGAGAGATGTAGCTAAATGCTTTCATAGAATCATAGAATCATTAAGGCTGGAAAAGACCAGGCACCAAAATATAATGTATTTCAGAATTCTGTACATATTTCTTTATAGATAGAAGAGCACTAGGGCTCTAACCACACTTACCTCTTCAATTTTCAGCAACTCCTTTTTGGAAGTTTCCTTCTCTGAAGAGGAAGCATAAACCTGGATAGAGAGCAAGCTCAGACTAACAGGGGCGGCCCCCAGCCGAATTACCTAGAAACATTACAGGAGGACATGAAAATCATTACATTCAAACAAGACGGCAACACCTTTGAACACATCCATGTAGGCAATGTTTACGCCCCTGTATATGGTAATAAGTGATAAATTAAGATACTTAGAAATTAGGAGAAAGGGGAATCAGTGGTACACAATCTAATGCTCTCAGGCACTCAAATGATAACACCTAAATTATTCAGGTGGTACTTAGAAAAGCCTCAGGCTAAAGGAGACTAGCTAATCTCACCGGCTTTCATCTCACAATGAGATCTTCTGTTTTCTCTCACTTGAAATAGAATTTTTGTCAACTTTCTTTGTAGAGATATTAACAACATTATATTCATGTTTTAAACAACTTAGTGAATGTCCATAACACCTCATTTTTTCCCTAGTTACTCCCCAAAAGTTCAGCATTTTATTTCTTGTTATTGTCTGCACCTAGATTGGGGGGGAGGGAGAGGGAGTGGGGGATGCGTGCAGTAAAAGAGACCTACAGCTGAAAGAATCAGAACATAATCACTGCTTTCTCAGAATTTAGGAATGTATTCTACTTCTCTGTGAGAAACGTGAATTACAGCACATTGTGACAGATACTTGACTGGTTTTTTGAATACTTTAGATTCAATCCAGTCATACAACATAACCACCAGTAATGTGAATATAATTCTTCCTATAATCAGGGCCTACACTAAATTGTGTTTCTTAACAGGAGACTGCTTTAAAAAACAGAAGATAAAAACCTTAGCTGTGTAGCAAATCAAGAATGCACAGAAAGCATTTTCCAACAAATGCACATCCTTATTAACAGCAACATTTAACTCAAGAAACAGCAGTCCCCATGGGAAATCCTTCAATGTCTCACATTCATGTTACTGCTCAGATAAACACATGAAGAGTTACAACAGCCTGTCGTTTGATGTATCAGGTTACAGCGTGAGGGAATCTAACAGCCTGCAGCCACCAAACTGGAGAGGTCCAGCTCTGCTCGCAGAATCCGTTCCCGGAAGTCCTGCTGCTCACCTTGCCCTAGCTTTGGTGGCCGGATGCTTCCACCGCGAGGCAATTCACCTCGCCAATTTGGCAAAAGATTAATCCTGAAAAAGAAGCGGAGAGCTTTGTGTGGGGGTTAGTAAATTGAACCCATCCATGAAACAGCCTGACAAGCACCAGAGGAACTGTGTGGTCAGGGAAGAGGGGATGAAAAAGGAGAAGGCAGCAAGCCTTCTTCCTTTTCAGAAATAGTAAGGGTGCATTACATTGACCTAGCTGCTTGTAAACTGAAGGCTTGGTTAAACCAGTACATCCTTCATGCTGTTATGATAACTGACCTAGCATCAGAACAATTACTCTCCAACTTTGTTTCTGTCCATTGCAGAAATGTTAGAAAACTGCTTTAAAATTATCCACCCAAAATTCTTATTATATACAGACCAGCATTTGCAGACTACATTTCTTCCACTGCTTTGCAGATGGAGTATTTATTAAATGTAACCAAGAGACTCCTTAAACTCAAAAATAAACTATATAGTTGTCAAACTTCCTGAAAATGTTCATTTATGTATAGAGAAACAGCAGACAAGAACTAGGTCATAGGATTGCTTTTCAGAAAGACATAAGGGATCTGATGGATCAAAGGGTATGGAAAAACTTGCTTAAAATTGAAGTTTTTCCTTATTTGAATTTATGGACTCATTATTACAGCACTACAATGAAACACCACAATGACTGGATCACTGTTTCACAGCCAAGGAAAGACATGAATAATCTTTAATAGTGTTTGCTTAAACAAAGACTTTTCACATACTTTCATCAGCCAAGACAAAAACATGAACATCACTAACCATTAATAGCTGTGGAATCTATTTCCTCAATATTTCCTTTTTTCACTGCAAAACTGCTCTTTCACTGAAAAGGCAAATTTTTTTTCATTCTGAAAAAATATTTTCAAACAGTATAAATGGTGCTAAATGTCACCAGCAGAAATAGTAAACCCAAATGCTTTAAAGATTTCAGATTTGTATATAAAGATGCAAACATTGAAGCATAAGAATGGAAGAACCTTGGTTTCACAAACGGGTACCAACAACCACAGAACTATTCAGACCAAAACCGTCAACTGTTCACATTACCAAAATACTGAAGCACAGATATTTTCCAAAGGTTTCATATTTACATTTTAAACAAAATGAAATTAACCACTATAAGCGCAAGATTAATCTCTCCTTAAATGCACTGTTCAAGCTATACTGCAATGGTCTTCTATGTCACCTAAATTCATAGGACAGATACAACCAGTACCAAAGTACTGTATATACGTAGACACTAAAAGGTTTATTTGGTAGTATGAAAGATTAATCTTTCTACTTTTTGTTTACAAAATTCACTTTAGGATCTCATTTCTCAATTCCACACTAACTACATATTACTAAACCAATTGGTTTAGTAGAGTATTTTGATTGAGCTGTGCCCTCAGTCTGCCTTACAGCTATTCAGTTGATACCAAAAAAGTCGAGCTGACATACCTTTCTCTAAGGAATGCTCTGTTCCTACTTTAAGTAAAAAAAAAAAAATAAAAAAAATTAAGTTTATTCTTTTCTCTAGCTGAAGAGCTCAACTTTATCTGTAGACACCAGATCACTCATAAACAAATTCCATCTGAAAGTTGGAGGGAAAAAGACTATCAAATTTCATCTTCCATTGTCTTGCTTTACTGTCTTTCTCAAAGTTCTTAATTCTTAAACTAAAAAAACGCCTCTGGGAAGAATAAATTCCTTATTAATTCTCAGTACAAACAGAGGGAAAAAAGAGATACAGATTAACTAGAACTTTTGTCTTTTTTCCATCATCTGTGGTTCCTTAGTTCACTTGTTACTTGTCCCTGTCAAAACTAGGGAAAGGAAGAACAAAATGAAAAAAAATTGTTAATCTTACTTTTGTGAAGGCTGATATTTGCCCTAATGTATGAAGCTGCTTCATTTTTTTCTTCTTTTCACATTCTTCCTCCTCTCTCAACCTCAACTAAAACCACCAAGAACCCCAAAAACAAACTCTTGAGCACTCCTATTCCCTGAAGGACAGATATCAAGGACAAGAAGCCATCTTCCCCTTTTGCTCTTAGAGGCAAAAAAATTACATTGGCCTGAAGCACTGAAATCTGCCTAACCTCAATGGTTGTATAAAAGTAGCAGTACTATGCACAGTACTCACTGCTTCACACATAACCCTTTAATGTCAATTCAGTATAACTTATGGAATTCTTAACAAGTCTGAGATTAAACCCTTAAATAGGAAGTCCAGCAATTGCCCCAACATTAAAGTACAAAACAAAAAAACACTGTGACAAAAGTAAAGCACAGGTTGCTCAGCATATCAATATACTGATGCATTATCAATAGTTGACAAACAGAAAAGGTACAAAAGAGAACTAATTTAAACAATCAAGTATCACCTGTTTTAAAAAAAAAAAAAAACAAAAACTCCTGCTTCTCAAGTAGTCATGACAATTTGACTGAAATATACAACTTGGTTTTTAGCCTGAAGGGATCTGGGGCTCTTCTTATCAGAGGCAAACACCTCTGAAACAATTATCTGACTTAATCCCAAACCATGCATGCTCACGCCTTTTCACAGATTTCACTGACAACCTATATGCAATAAAGGGAAACTTCTGAAAGGAGGACTTTCGCAACTGTACAGATCCAAACTCTGTAAGAACACTAATGCACAGCTCCATCCTGCTGTACCCAAGAAGTAATTTTAAAGAACGAAGGTGGTCTTCGTGTGATTCTTTTTGTGCAACACGGATAGGGCAATTGTGAAATATTAAAAAGACAGAATATGCAGCTGCAACAAGTGTAAGACTAGCAGCTTGGGAGAGCTATAGACATACCCTGAGTATAGCTGTCACCAGACACTGCAGATTTTAGAACAGTTTAGCTCGAATGTGAAAAAAAAACACTCGCTGTGAACACCGCCAGGATCGTCGCTACCGCGCCTACTCAACCGATTAACCACAACCCGCTTTAAAACGGGAAGCAAGAGAAACTGGGGCACTCCCAGCCCAGCACACCCCTCCTGAGGGCGCCTCAGCGGCCAGGCCCCGGGCCGGGGCGGCTGCGAGGCCTG
>NW_010114314.1:0-433 GCF_000699245.1 Pterocles gutturalis
GGTTTTGGTTGCAGTAGGTGCAGCTACAGCGAGAGATTTAGTATGGCAGGGTGATGGACAGATCTTTCTGCAGTGGCCTGTCCTTAAATGAGAGAGGATATCTAAACGTAGATAGGAGCAGAGAGAAACTCAGTAGTGGCAGCCCTGGTTTGTAGCAAATTCTGTCCCTGTTCTCTTTGCTTTAAACACTAGCGCTGTATTTAGCTGTGCAGCACTGTTCCTGTGCTTAAATTGTCACCGGTCCCCCTAAGCTCGAGGGGAGAGAGGAAATAAAACAACTGATAGAGTATGATGGGTTCAAGTAAAAGGAACATTTTCTTGCCTTTTTTTTTTTTATTTTTTTTGCAGATTTAGCTATTAACTGAAGTCATCCTACAAGGCTTGTGATATCTACTCTTCCCAGGCTGGACGGAAAGCCTTTAGAGCACAATGA
>NW_010114315.1:0-476 GCF_000699245.1 Pterocles gutturalis
GGTGGTGGTCCTGACACCAAGACACTTAGGAAATCTGTTGCACCCCTGGAAACCTTCTCTGCATTTCCCACTGGCAATGCCCTCTCCACTGGGACTTCAGTGGGTATCCCTTCCCATGGGCTTGTGACAGTTGTGCTCTGGGTTGTGGCCACTCAGGTCTTGAAGACCTCTGGGCTCAGGGATCCCACCTCCTCTCTGGGCCACCCCTTCCCGTGCTTAGGCAGACGGTGATTTTGAGGAGCATGTCATCACAGCACCAGTGCCGTCCTCAGGTGTTACCATCTGTCACGCTCCCACCAGACAGCGCTGGAAAGACCCTGTCCCCATCCCCTTCACCAGAGGCACCGTGGTGTGCTGTGAGGTCCCCTGATGATTCCTCTGCTCCACACTGAACCAGACCCAGCCCCACAAACCCTCCTGCCTCCCCTGAGTCCCTCTGGTTTGTTGACCTCCCTCCTGCTCAGGACCCCAAAGAG
>NW_010114316.1:0-11153 GCF_000699245.1 Pterocles gutturalis
GCCTTCCGTGGGGCTGAGGTCTCGGGGAGAGCCTGTGGGATTCCCTGAGTTGGGGTTCTGTACTTTATGGCTGTACCGCGTTCGGAGTCTTCCTCGTACTCACGTTGCGGTTTGGGTTTGGTTGGGTTTTGGTTTTTTTCTTTTTTTTTTTTTCATTTTTAAAAGTAGGATTTGCTTCAAGTGGTAAATAATTCACCCCCTATAGTGGCATTCCACCACTGCTTTCATGTCAGCATTAAATTAGGTGGTCTTTGGCTTTTAGAAATACTAAATGCAGTCCTTAAAAATTGGAAGTGTCACTCTTACATCTTAAAATAGGGATTAATAATCGAGCAACAATGATGTTTCACAAACTGCGTTTGTAACCTGTAGGAGGTCATTTAAGCTGCAATGCATGCCTTTTCCAAAGAATCTATGCCATGCATGGCAGTTCATTTGCTTTCATCCTACAGGTGCTTTTTGCATTGTCCACCAACAAAAAGAGAATGGTGTCTTTTTTTCTTCTCCTTTTTTTTTTTTTTTTTTTTTTTTGAGATCTGAGAGTTTTGGATTCATAATCAGGCAAGACGAAGTGTCTCACATGTTTCTCTAAGAGCTGGTTAAATGTTTACAGATCATACACGGCGAGGGCAAAAAGCTAGCCTTTGCCAGGAGCTGCATGTTGAAAACTAAGTTAGAGAATGACTGTATCGCTTGTTCTTTGTGTGCTGTAATCCTTCTTCAGGACTGTATGATTATTCTTTTGACTGTCTTCTAATACAAACTGAATCATTTGGAAAAAGGAATATTTTGTAAAACATTCATCTCTATTTACAGAAAAGAGAGTCAGCTTCTTTGCCTTTTTCGTGGGGAAGGAATGAATTGTCTTTATTATCCTATAGGGTTCTTTTCTTTTCTTTTCTTTTCTTTTCTTTTCTTTTCTTTTCTTTTCTTTTCTTTTTTCTTTCCAAAGGATAATCACTGCATAACAGTTCTTTATTAGTAAACTAAATTGCACATGTTGTGGCTGGAGAGCAGTTCGTGGAGGTGTCACTTGCTCCGGGGAGCTGGCAGTGCAGCCTGTAGATGGACAGGAGCACACAGAGTCAGGGCAAGCCAGACAGAACGGCAAAACTCAGCACAGTTTATGAATGGAAAACTGAGTGGCGAATGTTGTCTTCCCAGGACTGCCTTTCCCATCCTGATTTCCCTGCATTTATAGTTTTCTGGTACCTTACCTGATGATCTGTAACCTCCTCCTGCTGGTCCAATGCAGTTGAAGGGGCCAGCCCACCTCCTCTCCTATGATCTGCAAGTGACTACTCTGTATTTTTCAACTCTGAGAAGGAATTCAAAGCCTGCTGCCTCCCCACTCTGGCTGCCAGAAGTAACTGGCACAGCTGGCTGCAGTGCAGGAGCAGCAGCCTTGCCTTCACAGTCGCAACGGGAACCTGATGCCAGCAACATGCTACGCTTGGGTAGCCAGAGAGCCTGAGCTGCGGCAGTGGGAGTCCCAGACCTCTGGACGATCTGCTTTGTACCACGATTGCTTTGTGGTGGTGATGTGTCTGGCCTTTTTTCACTTCAGGCAGAAAGCAAGGAGAGGTTCTGCATCTCCACGTGTCTTTGAGGAATATCTAGTGTAAGGGAAATGCTGCCTGGGCTCTCTCAGCACTGCAGAAGACACATCATTTCTTGAACAAGAAAGTGATAGAGTAGTTGCATAGTGTTCTCTGAAGCTACAGGAACACAAAACCCAGAAGGGAGTTACAGGATCTGTTTGGTGCAAAAGAGAAGGAACGAGCTGCAGTGTGATACTTCAAACAGACCTTCCTAAGGTTTTGGGTGGCAACCGCACCTTTGTGGCTGGTTCCTGTGAAACCGTTGTGTCCAGGCTTCCCACCTCCACCTCCCCGTTGTTGCCTCGCTGGCTGGCCTTCAAGCCACTGGCACTATTTCACATTTCATTAGGTGGTTACCATCAGCCCAGCCACCAACCTGTGCATCTTGTCCACTGTGGCCACAGCCTGTGACTTTGCCTCCCACACAAAGTTCGTAGCCAGTAATTAAACCCATGGTCAGGCCATGGCAGCTGCTGCACGGTCCCGAGCAGCACGTCAGCACTGAGGAGGCAGGACCATGGCTCTGTGGGGGACCTCAGGGATGGCACCTCTTTGCCTGTCCCTCCTTGTGTGGCCAAGCCAGGAAGGTTTCTTTTGTTCTCTCCTTGTAAAAATGTTGCTTTTTTCTTGGCAATGGTTTTAACAAATCTATATCTCATACATAGCGACTGATACGAGCACGTTAGCAGAAGCCATTTTTAAATCAGTTTCCTTACCCAGGGGAAATGTAGTATAGACAGGGCCTTCAGGAAACGAATAATTAGGTGACCTTTTTCCCCCCAGAATATCAGGTCTGTTTTATGTAGAGCTGTTTGAAGTCACACAAATTCTCATTACTCTCCAAATATCTAACCTTGCCTTGTTTAAGATACCTTTTAGGAAATCAAATCAGTGTTTCAATCTAATTTCCAAAGGCATTCAAACACATGGCATGTGTGCTAACTTGTTTCCTCTAGCATTAACAAATCTAGCAAATTGCCGAGCTATTTGCCTTGAGGAAAACTATGATGTTGTACAAGAAGATAAAGTATTATTTTCCTCCAATTTTAAACATCAGAAAAATACAGGAAAGGTAAAGTTATCAGACCAAATTGGTCTAGGATATAACTCCTTTGAAGGAAAATGGATTGCCTTTTTTTTTTTTAATCTATTCTGGGACTTTTTAGTCGCACTGTGATCTTTTTCAGTCACTTGATGTTGCTGGTTGGTGACCGAGTCCCCTTGGCTCAGATGGCCCTTCCCTGAATTAGTTTCAGTTGAGGTACACCTAGCATCAGAGTGGAAAACAGAAATGGAGATAAAGAATTTGAGGGGTTTATAACCTTCATATTTTAAGGAGAGGCTGCATACGTAACCTAGGCACTGGGTGTATGTGGTGCAAACGGGGAGGCGGTAGATGCCCCAAAACCCCTCTTCTCCACCTCTCCAGGAAAGGAGTCTCCAGGGAAGCAAATACCTCGGAGCATTTAATTTTTCAAGCGAGTGTCAATAACAGAAGAGTTTCTGTAATGCTAAGCAGTTTAATAAGTTCAAAATACTTGAGCAGTACTTTTGTACATCTTACAGCTCCATGATAGTCTCTTCTGCTTGTCCCAAGAAAATGATCATGCAATCGTCCTTTTGTATGGAAGGCAACCGAAGGGATCTCATTTGAACTCATGATAAATTTGGTTGCAAATGCATGAGAAAGGAAGATTGCTGAATGCTTTCAGAAGATTTCCATTTTGCTCAAGTGTTCACACCACGGCCATCGTCATGGTATTTGATAGCTATCCATTTTGTTTTGTACATTGCAGCTTTGACCTCTCTTTGAAGGGTCACGTTGGCATATCTTTTTTCATGTAGTCACAGAGAAATAACAATTTCTATATAGGTTGCTTTCCTCTACTGTAGCTCCTTCATTTTGACATTTATCCAACTAAGCAGTATCAGAATATTTTCGATATGTCCTGGTATCATTTCTGCGAAGGATCAGTGACCTAGCTTGATAAATTTAAAAAATCAGCAATGTAACTAAATATGTGACATTTATTGAAATTCATTCTTTGCCATGGAGCTACTTTCTTTAAAAAATATTGAGAATAGTAAGGGATTGCAGCTGCAATTTGATTAAATCTACAGTTGTTACCATTTGCCTTCTGAAAATTGATTCCCTCCCCTCCCTGTCCCCCGGCTTGACATGCTTATTGATTAAAAACTCTGCGCTTATTTGTTAGTGGTTGTGTGCTTCCCATGCGAGTTCGGACAGGCTTTCGACCGTGGAAGCCGACTCTACTCCTAAGCTATTGGAAATGGTGAGGTTCCTTAGCAGTTGTTCTAAACTATATGATGACACATCTTTGAACTCCATTGTACGAAGGAAAAATACCTTCTGACTGTAGAGAGATTTCCTGTTTATGTGTGTGTTTGCTGGAATTAAACCTTCCCCTGTGTGTTGGCTGAGTTGTTTTTTTTTTTTTTGTAATCCAAAATGGCAACATGGCAAGTCACCTCCAGAACCAGAATTCATTTTTTGGACAGGATACAGGTCTTTTATTTTCAAAATAGCATGGCTCTGGAGTTGATGAAGCATAGGGGCCTCTCAGTTACACTTCTACAAGCAAACTCAGTTAATTGAGGCGTCACAGTTAGAAAGGCAGCTAGATTTAGGCAATAAGTAATTAACTTTTATTGACAACTTTATACAGTGTGAGTTGTTCACTTCCCACACAAGAAGGTTTTGGCTTCAGGCAGATGTTCTTTCAGCATAAGGATATGAAATTTGCCAAATGTATAATTTATTTTATAAAATGTCCAGAATCATAGCTTTGGTTGTGACTGAAGAGGGTCTCATAAAATCCTCTGATTCTCTGTATAGAGCAAAGAGGCAGGAGCCCAACTGCAGGAGGATTGCGTGCAGTACCTGAAAGGCTTTCAGCTGTGTAGACATGGGCAGGTGACCAAAAAATAAAGCATTCATAATACTCCTGCCTCTTGCTATCTGGGGTGCCTGGGTCTGTGACCTTGTAGTGTGCCCCTACACCCTGTATGCCATAGCTGAACCCCTTCAGAGGGGAGAGGTTTTGTTGCAAGACTCACAAAGGCACTTTGCCTGTAACAGTTACAAGGCTGGACCACCCTGAACTTGGGCAGTAAAGTTATAGTTATTTATTAAATACAGTGTTCAGGTTTCTGGTTTGCTTCAAATGATGCTCATTTTAAACAACTGTCTGGGACTGGGAGAAACCTGGACTAATGCACTGATTACGCCAAGCATTTGTTAGGGCTGAGAGCCACATGGCCCTGGTGCGAGATGTCTGCCTCCCAGCCCCAGCTGTGCCGGCTGCTGCCCCTGCCCACATCTGGCAGAATATTGCCCTCAGCTGAGTTCCAGTCCCTCTGCCACCCACCGCAATGGCTCGGACCTACAACACACGCAACTTTCTTTTTATACTTCCTTTTGTGGTTGTGCTGCTTGCCTGGTAGGAACTGTGAGCAAGACTGGCCTCGTGGTCGTCCCTGGGAGTTTTGCCACTGACTTTTCATTGACACTGGGTTTTGCGCTGCCTTTGTGTGTGTTTGCACAGCATTTGCAAAATTGATTTCCTCTCCGTCATCTTAAATGGAAGATTTGAGGTATCTTTTCCCTCATTAAATTTTTCTCATTAATATTTCTACAAATTGATAATTCCTGCAGGAACTATTTATTTTTGTCTAAATTTTGTGGAAACGGAAATAGTTTCTGAACATGTCTAATGAGAAGATGAAAACGATTACCAGCTACAGTCAGAATTCCAAACTTACTTATTTTAGGAGGTAGTATTTATTTTGTTTCTTTGTTGTTTTAGTTTGTTTGAGCTGGACGCTGAACCTCACCTTTCATTTACATTGTTTTTTTCCATATTAAGTGTCCTAGCTAGCACAGTTTCAAGCTTGGTAGAGGTCTGTTGTGCCATGTGAATGCCTGGAGACATAGATGGTTTTTTATTGTTTTGTCTTTAGCTTTATCATGAATAAGCATGCTTTTTGGATTGGTTGGCTTGAACTAAATCACCAAAATTTCAGGACCATTAGAGATATTTATTAAGACATAGTGGTTTGCATCTCCCCACCTCACACCCACTCCATGGATTATCCTAGGAGGATGCAGGTAGCAGGTTTCCAAGTAACTCCAGCCTTTGAGAAAATTCCCAAATCTGTGGGTTGTCCCAAATGCATGACTAGAAAATAATATGCTTTGCTCTGTAAAACTGAAATAACTTCACAGTCTTCATCTTTCTTCAGATATATGCGGGGGTAACTGAAGTCTGGATTTCTCTCTATCTTTAAGACTGTTATAGAGCCAAAATTGTGTTAGGATTTCTGTTATGGGAAATATATATCCTTTTATCTGTTATTATATATCACCATGTCTGTTATGGGTATTATTATATAATTTTCATGTGTCTTCATGCCATGGTTCTTCTTATCAAAAAATACCAGATTCTATTGGTTAGGTCTGAAAAAGCAGGATAAAGCAGAGAGAGGCAGCTTTACTGAAGACAATGAAAGGTGTTGGTAGTTGAATTAATGTCAGAAGTTGATTAATTCCTCTTTCCTAATGTCATTGAAAATGTTAAATGAATTACTGGAGTTATATTCAGTTTTCCTGTCTACTTCTAGAAAGTGGGTACTAATTTTAAATGTTATATATTACTGTCCTGCAAAACCTTTGCTTAAACTCTTTAGGTTTATTGCTTTTGCTCTTTGGATTAGAAGCCAATATTTTTTCCTGGGGAAAAATGTTTCTTGTTACTACTCGGTATTTGATATCATTCTTACAAATGACTAAAGCTGCATTAAAAAAAATACAATCACAATATTAATGCTTTTAAAAGTAAGTAGAATGCAAACAGCATTGGACTCCAGTAAAGCCGTGAGCCAATGTGAAGCTCCCTATGTGGTTAAGCACTTCAGCATCAGAGAATATAATCCAAATATCACCCTGAAAACTGTGTTTAACATCCATTCAAATCAGTGGAAAATATTGTGTGTGTTAGAGGATGCAATTTAGCCCACAGTAGCTGATCTAAAACTTTATCTTAACTGTTGTTTCACACTTCTGATGAAGGAAAACTTTGACATCCACTTTGCTGTTTGTTGCCTTCCCATACATGTTCAAGGATGCAGTGCTGCATGATAATGAGTGTTATACTTGTTTGTGTTTGCAGCACTTCCAAATAGTAAATGGGGGTGTTCCCCCAGCCAGGATGTAGCTGCCTTTAGTTAAACTCAGGGTATCTGGATAGAAGTAAATCCCATCACCTTCAGTGGAAACTGTGCAAGTGCTGAGAACAGGTAGAGGACCCACACTTGTACTGTGGCTTTATTTCTATGCTTTGCTTTGTTTTCTCCATTTCCTAGTATTTAGTGTTTATTAAGTATATTGTAGTCAGAATCTGGAATTCCCAAATGTCTGTTTTTCCTGGTATTGCAAATACTGGCCTTCCATATGAATCACCAGAGAACAAGGCACAGTGGCAGCATTTCACTGTGTCCTTCTGCCTTCTCAGAGGGTTAGGTAGCTCCTTGTCTGGGGATGTCCTCTCCTGTGAAGTTCTTTAGATCCTGCCAGGTCTCCACCTTGCCGCGTCAGTCAGATTTCCACAATGGGAAAAGCCTATTGAATCTACCCAACATGGGAACCTTACTATAAGTTTTTGAACTATCCTATAAAATTTAATATCGATTCTGTTCATGCTTTGGAACTGCAGTATGCTAAAACCTCATTACATTTTATCTTCCATTAAATCCCATAGAATTCAGTTGCTCTAATTTGTATCAAATTCCATTGGATTTTTGTCCTTATTACCCCACCTTATGTATACAGAAGAGACGGATTGCAAGGCTTGTCCATTTGTGAGAAAGGGATGATTCCCTCCCTCTCCTGGTTATATTCAGAAAGACCTGACCAGCAAGAGTTATCTTTTTTTTCCTGGATAACTATGGCAGGCTATATGAGAGTAGGAACTCTGAATGTAGAGCATACAAACACAACTTGGGAGAGATGAGAGCCAGCAAGGAGGTAGGTCAAGTCAGCACAGAGTTCATGAAATCACAAAGATCATTAATGACCACCTGGTTGCAGAACTGAATCCCACGTTTTTCCTGAAAGGCTAAAAAGGGAAAACACCATGCATGGTCATTATCAGTCAGAAGGACTGTTCGCCAGTTCTCTGGAGTTTTCTTTCCTTCTGAAAACACATTTACAAAAATAAGTATGTGTTTGTTCTTCTTCAGATGTAAGCTGCCATGATAAAATCAGCTGGGGGAGAGCTCAGAGACATCTTTGCTGCTTCCTGAAAATTGCTGCGTGGTTTTTTTGTTGTTTGTTTTCAAATTGAGAGGTTTTCATATAACATGCTTTGAAATAACTCCTTTTATGCAAATAATACCACACTTCTCTAAACACAGGCTGGGCCAACCTCTGCCTGCAGATAAGCACACATGGCTTCCAAAGTTCCCCTGACTGCAGCAGGAGGGCTTCCTGCTTATCTGAGGAGAGTACGTGCCCGAAATCCCTGCAGGGCACAAAAATAAGGTAACAACCAGTGAATTGTTTTCACAGTACAAAAAGCCCTTCAGGAAGCAGCAAGGAGCAATAAGAGGCGGCTAAAGGATAAGGAAGTACCCCTTTTCCTTCTAGAAAAGGAAAATATGGAGGTAGGTTATTTACCGAGACCTCCATTGCATGCTATTAATAGGGGTAAAAGCCCATCAGTCAAATATTTGACTAGGCATGGTTTATAGGGATTTCAAACACATATGAAAAGATAATGCTTGTGTCCATTAGCTAGTTACTTGGAAATGCAATGTAGGTTAATTCAGTCTTTCTTTAAAGAGTAATGATTATCTTCATTAACAATATATAAGATTTTTAAAGATTTACTCTTCTTCACCTATCAACCTTGTTAAGTTATGCATTCTGCATCTCAGTATTTCCCCTGTATCATCTATTGCTCATTTTAAATTAGGTAGTATTGAGATTCTGTCATGTCATCAGATCTCCTGCCTTTCCGGCTGTTTTAAGCACCCTGTTTTCTAGTCCTTAGTCAGCTCAACTATCACAAGAATCGATGAGAATATTGTTTGCATAAAGACTGTAGAGTAAAGTCTTGGAAAAGGTGGTGGTAAAGGAATGTAACTTATCCTGACAAACCTTAGGTCCAAAAGCAGGCTTTCGTGTTAAAGTCCAGGCATACAAGAGTTTAGTTCTGTCCCATCATCACCCCCAACAGCTGTATCTTGTTCAAATTGAAATTGCTCAAGTGAGTAATTATTAATTACGTGAGTAGTCCATTTTTTTAACTGAAGACGACATACATGGTGCTAATAAGCAATGCAATATAATTTCAATATTTTAAGTAGGAGCAAGATGTAAAAGAAGATGCTCTTGTTAAACGATAGCAACCTTTGTTCAGTGCCTGAAGTACTGAATTCAGTGGTATCAGCTACTTAACAAAACCTCATGCTCAGGAGTAATTGTTGCAATATAAAGTCCTAAATTAAAAACATACGTTAAGTGACACTTCCAATTTTACCACTGCCGTTTTATTTTCCTTTTGGATAAACAGACCAAGCTTAAATGTATGGGTAAGATCCAGAGAGGCTACTTTGGCATCTGAAGTGGGGTTTAGAGTGAGTTCAGGGCGTAAGTCCAAGAAAGGGATCCAGAAAGCTAACGCTCGCTGGCCACAAAGCTCTCAGGTGCTTAGATTAACTGGTGTCTGCATTTTGTGCTGAATATTCCCTGGATCTCACCTGAGCTTCAGCTCTGCAGGAGAAGAAATTATGTGGAGCAGTAAGGGGCCCTCGGTCCTGGCTGGGTTACAGCTCCCAGCTGACCTCCTTTGCAGTCCCCAGTCGAGATGGAGCCGGGCACCGCAGATGGGTCCTGCTGCTGGCAGGAGCCTCCCCTCCCACGCTCCATCCCTGCTCATCCTCCTGGCCCGGCTGGCTCCAAAGTGTGGGGGTGGCTTTGCCTAGGAGGATTCACATCCATGACTTCCACTGCCTGCATCCTTCCACCAGGAAGGGAGGAGAGCGAGGAATGGCCGTTGGGGTGGGATGCTGGATCTCTCACGGCAGAAGGGCAGGGGAGTGCAGGCAGGGGCTGCTGCACCGCGGGAGGGCGGGTGGCAGAGAAGGGCAGAGCCAAGCCTTAGTCCCAGCTTTAGACCTTTGGCCAACCTGTTCATGCAGGGATGAAGAGCATGGTTTTAAATCAGCCCCTTTATGGCAGGCACCATCCTACAGCTCAGCCTTGCTGTGCCGTGCCTGTTGTAAACATCAGCACTAAGTCCTTCATATTCTGAAGGTGTTTCGAAAGAATGAGCTAATATATCCTCATGTCACCCCTATGAGAAAGGTAAATACTCTGAAGTTTGGAAACAGCCTCTTTGCTTATCTCACAAACTCCTTGAATCTGTCTCCAGATTTCCAAAGGAGACACTCCGGCTTCTGAACAAGTCCAAAACCTGGTACGAGGCCCTGTATAAACAAGAACCCCTGAGAGCAGTGGCTGCACAGTTAAGCTTTTCAGGTCTCCCTGAAATGAGGGGAAGGAACAGACTGAAAGAAAACAAATGAAGCTGAAAAATCTGTTAAAAAAAAAAAAAAAGACCCCATTCATATGAAAAAACTCAGACTGCTCAACCATCTCTGAACACCTTCTTCAAACTATTGAGCTTTTCAGCATCTTCTGAAGGTCATCTCAATATTTCAGAATAAAAGCTGTGGCGGATGGACCCTCGCTGAGGGAGATCTGCCAATGAACAGGAGCTGAGGCTGCTGCAGATCAGCCACTCTACTGATTGCAGCTGTGACACTGTTGCCTCTGGTAAGAGCCAGGATGTCAGATAGGCTGGTCCCAGGCCATTTTAGGATTTATGAACACCAATACTGTAAAGTCCTTGGAAGCAGATCATGAATCACAGGTTCACAGCAAGGCAGCAGTCATGCCAATGAACCATCATTAACTCAGTTTCTAAACTGAGTGAAAGTAGGGCATCAGCTAAAGTGCATTGCAATAACATAAACTTGCAGTGACAAAAGCGAGGTCAGCATTAAAAAGAAAAGGTCATAACCTTCCAACCAAACACAGATGGGAAACGAATGCTGTCCTTGACGTTGCTCCTGTTTGACTATCAAAAAGCTGCTGTGAAGCTAAGTAGACCATCAGGTTATTAACTTTGGTATCAGATAAAGGATGTGTTCTGCTAAGCTAAGGCACAAATATAGACCTCATTACTTTCACCAGCTGGTTTATAAACCCAGCCAATTCAGTTTTCTCTGTAGCCATTCTAAGGGTCTGCACCACATTTTATTTTCACAGGGCAAAGACTACCAAGCTAGTTCTGTATAGAGGCAGTTTGTGTTTGGCAGGGCTACTTAGATACAGCATTACACAATCATGGTTATACTGCCTGTGGAGACAGCTTGGGCATGAAAGGAGTGCAGTCTACTTTCCAGTACGAAATATAATACGTGTGGACAAGTCACAGTACCCGCCCAAGGGGCTGTGCCAGGCCAGGG
>NW_010114316.1:11168-62934 GCF_000699245.1 Pterocles gutturalis
GGCTCCTAGGTGCAAGGAGTGGGCTTGGAGGCAACCTAAAGGCCTCTGTGCAGTGCCGGCACAGGTCCACAAGCAGAGCTTTTTCCCAGTTTCTCCTTCGCCTGGATAAGGCAGCCCCCAGCTGTCTCATTCCAGCCTGTGAGCGAGCTCTCCAACTCCGGGGGCCCAGCTCACTCTTACAGATGTGCTGATCTCTCTGGGACCCTGCATGAAGTTTGACCGTGACATCTTGGCTTGACAGGCTATGTATCAAGCAAGACATCAGCAACATATTGGAAATCCTTGACCCTAGGTTTTGTCACTAATTTGCCTTGTGGCTCCTGGGAACACGTTGACTGAGAAGGGTGAAGTCATGGCACCCAGTGGCATGCTTTATGTGCGACCGCAGAGCAGAAAAGCCGCTGCCTGACACCATCCTGCAAGCTCTTTCAGAGAAAAGAACAGAGCCAGCACAATTTCTTTTGTTTGGTATCCTAGGTATTTGTACCACACCTTGGAATTCAGGGACTTGTTGGGTTTTAGTTGCTGTTATTATTATACTTATTATATTTACTATAACATCAAAAGGAATACTTTGGTGTGCATATAGATGCTTTGGTACAGTTTTCATATAATATACTTCATCATCACTATCTTTTGATGTACAGAACTCATTGGGTTTTTTTTAAAGAGATTAATGTTTGGCTATCAAGAGTTATTGTCTCAGGGACTCCTAAGAACCATTAGCACCAAATGACAATTAAACTGCAGGAAATGCCTTGCATCAAGATCATTCATAATTGCTGTTAGAACATTTAGATCAAATCTGTATGCTGTCTTGGTTACTCATGGCTATCTACCTTTTAATCTTTTTCATTTTATGACCCACACCATTCCTTTAATTATCACAGTATGGAAGGCTGTTAGCTTTACAAGACAGGAAAGGCTTCCAAAGTCTGTTCTGCATTTCAATACAAGAATTCAAGTAGATAGATGTTATAACCATAAAGCATAAAGTAGAAAATCCAAGTAAGTGCTGAGTGTAGTTAAGGGATTGAGCTAAACTCTGATTGCAGCCAGGTTTGCCAACTTGGCTCTTTACGAAAGGAGGAACTACATTCCAAGGAAATTACACTGTCCCTGTTCTGTACAGACAACCACAAAATGCTCGGACTCATGCAAAAAGTCAATCAACAGGATTGACTCAGAAATACAAGAAAGCTGCTTTCTTCTACTGTAAGGTGGTTTTGTTACAGCAAAAAAGACTTGCATCTTTACCTGAGTTTGTATGACTTACTTAGTGAAGTAGGGCACATGTCTGCATTTATCTCAGCTGGCTAGAGTAAATAAAGGTCTTTGCTTTGCATATGCAGTGAGAATACATTAAGAGATTAATTAGTCTGTCCAAATTGGGAGTGAAATGCGAATATCTCCATATTCACTCACCTCAAACGAAAGACCAACCTTACCCTGTGTTATTGGTCATGACATGTACGATAACAAACATAAGATGTTATTCTACTCCACACACACTCCTTTTCTGCTGGGACTGAATAAGATGTTCACATGTAAGTTGGCAGGCTGAATTATTTGCTGCAGATACCAAGCCTAAGCCTGAACTAGAACTGGATTTATTTTGCTACCAGTGTAGTGGTAAAGAGCCACAATAGCATCACAGGTATTTTCTTACTGAAGCTCCACAGTTGCTGACTTGCATTTCAGATGAATTGAGTGGATCAATAGTGTTGTGCTGTTCAAAGTTTACTTTATATTTTCCTGGTCTTGATAAACAATATAATAATTTAAAAAAAAAATCCTCCCATCCGTATACTTCTGGATGTGGAAAGCTGTCCTCCTGTATTTAAAGATCCAAATCCATCTGGAAATAGAAGCATGAACAAACAACAAAGGATCTACCTTAATGTGGGTGTTTCCTCCCTGTTTTTCTGTTATTCTTTGTATATTTTGAACTTCTTTTCTAGTTCCTGTTCTTTGTGGAATTGATTCCTCAGCCCTTAGAATGAGTATCACTTCCTCACATGGGAAATTTCCCTGAATCCCAACAAATGCTGTATACCACCTTTTAAATCAGTCTTTTTGAGCAATGTATAGATCTTGATCTGTTCCACTCATTCCTGGTATATCAGAGAGAGTTTGCTGTGGTTTGTTACGAAAGAACCTGTAGTGCCATTGTAGCCCATGACAACAAAAAATGATTAAATAAATCCAGTTGTGCTACAGACCCAAGACATGAGTTCGCTTTAGGATGTTAAGATCTGAAGCAAGTTTCAAAGAAAACACTCTGCACTTTATTGCACTGCAGAACAACTACAAATAAATAATGTTAAATGAGTATAAGAATAACATTTTCTTCACTGCAAAGGATAGATTAGTGTTCCTGTGCTATTAATGCCTGTTAAAAATAAACCTGGCAGACAACAAAAATGCTTCTATTGATAGCTACTGTGAATTACAATGGTATATTGGACCCAGTAATGGACTATGTATATTAAAGAATATATTTTATGCAGGGAGAATTTTGATTCTTTTTCTGGTTTTGAATATTGTAAGGAAAGGCTTACAGATCAGATGAACATGCTAATGAAAGCAACTTCTTCTGACACAACACAACTGCACTGGCTGTGTAGAGGACTTAGTTTGGTAGATCTTACAGCATTGGCCTAGGCTGTGCTCTGCCCGCCAGTTCTTCACCATCAGCATGCACACACACCTCTTGGAGTACCATAGAAACCTCCCAGCTCTGTTATGAATGGATTTATGACCTAATCACCGCTACTAAGTCCTGTGACTCTATGGACTAGGAAAACGCATCATATTAGTGTACATACCATGCTACAGGAAAGTTCTCTTCCCATCCTAGTCAGGATGAGTAACCTAGAGTTAAAGTAGTGTTGAAAATGAGAGAACATGATTTTTAATTCAGATTAGCCATTTGAATTCAACTGGGATCATTTGTATGTTTGTGGCTGACTTACTCTCTCAAATTTCCTTGTTCTCTCTGTTATTTTACCTCAAGGTAGCTAAATCAGTTTAGCAGTTCTGACTTAAGAACATTTTTAATCTGTGGACACAGGAGATAGGTTAACCTCAATAAGTGCTTTACATATAACCAATCTTGTCTACAGATGCAATCAGTTAATTGAAAAGTCCAATGAAGACATGTCTGCTGTGGGCTTAGTCTGTTGAAACTGATGCCAGTGATGTGACAGATTTGCAACAACAGATTAAAGTTGGATGGATGGGGCTGTTATCATCTCCCCCTCTCATTTGCCCTGTCCTGTTAAATGATGCTGCTGTCTCCATGGCAGGGCATCTGATCCACAAGGAATCAGGTCCTGAACTGGCACAGATTTCGGTCCAGGATAGCAAAGCAAACTGAACTCTCAGAAGCAGCAATCACTATGGTTATCCTATATAAATTTGCCACCACAAGTCCGTCAGCGCCCACAGTAACAAGATGTACTATTCCACTAGAAAAAATATAAAACTATATTATCAAATATTTCATTAAAGAGGGGGAAAGGCTACCGTTTGCTGACAATAGAGTTTTTGAAATGTGAATTAACATGGCTCTGCTGTTACCTAACCTGAAATGACCTATATGAGGACTAAGTTACTCTTGTATAAACATGTTCTACTTGGGATATGCAGGACCCTGTCATTTCCTTTTCTGTAATAAAGTAAGGAAAAATGAGATGCACCAAACAACCTACAAAACGCTTGCTTTTGTGTCAGCGTATTGTCTTAGCTTGTGCAGATCCATGGAGTACTTTGTGATCAGAGTCAAACAGGACCCGAGTTGTTGAAATGAAGGCTAGGAAAACAAGCATGACTGTGTTTTCTGGCTACCTTGCATGTGACAGCTTGAACATTATTCCACAATAAGGCCAGGCCTGACTTGTCAGAATGGTGGCAAACAGTGTGAAGAAGAGACATGGTGTTCAATGTTTACAAATGATCATCCAGGCCATAATTAGGGAGAATGAAACTTGTAGGAAAAAAGATTGCCATTGGGAAGCCATTAATGGTACGCAAACATTCGAGACCAGCCCTGGTGGAAAGCATCAGCCATAGCACTTGAGGTTGCCAGGCTCATTAGTATGACGCATCGTTACTAGCCACTTGCAACGGTTGACCAAAATCCATCTTCTCATCAGTTATACAAGCTGGTGTCTGCTGAGGTTTGGAAAAATGAGCACATCATGACGCAGGCTTTGAAAATATCCCTTACAAAAGAAATAATCCATCCACAGCTATTGCTTGCTGATAGTTATCACAGGCCAAAGCTTACAAGTCTTCTGTAGACACATGAAAGACACACTGACACACAAGTCACGGGAAGGTCAGTAAAGAATGAACAGCATCCATCAGTCAAACCAAGTAGAGAAACAAAGGGATTACTTGTTTTCCTTTTGCAACTGATACGCAGCAACTAGTTCTTTGACCTGTATGCAGAAAGTATATCTATAGCCCAAGTATTTTGGTTCTAATTCAGCAAAACTCTAAGTGCTTAAGTTCAACTGAAGTTACACTTGAATATATGCTAGGGAGAACTGGGACTATTGGAGTTTGAAGAGAGAGGGGACTGAAATTCTAATTCACCAGAGTTTTCCTGCTTCTTCAGGATGTATTCAAGTGAAGTGTGTTTGCAATGACCAGGTCTGGAGGTTACAGAAAAGCAACTCTGTGCTGCAGAATAGCAGAAAGGAATAGAGAAAGACCCTGGGTCAAACATAGATAAAAAGAGGCACCAAACATTAGGGGAGTCTCACTGAGGAACAGTGGAGTGTAAATGATGTGAGGACTGTGAAAAAACAAGAGCCTGAAAAAAAAGGAGTTGCATGCTGTACTCTTGCCATAACTCCTGTGCCCTCCCTAAGCTATAAATGTCTCACAGTAGAGCACGTGTCTTCTGATTTCAGGCACCTTGAGGAAAGATACACAGTGTGCTGGAGACATGTATTGTGGGGAACCATCTCCCCTAGACCTGCCCATAAATCTGAGCCTGAGCTTCCCGTAGGTGGGGATCAGCAGATTTCTGTCTGGGAGGATGCTTGAAAACCCTCAAAAAGCATACAACGGAAAGCACAATGATGGAGCTCAGATATGAGAGCAAAGATGACTTGGTTTTCATTTATTACTCACATTTTCCTTCCTGTAGTAGTGAAATACAGTACCTATTATTCCTGGCATCCTTTGCATTACACTGAATCCCGCCCTTGCTCTTGCTGTTAAGCTCTTTGCTTCAGATCCCATTTGCTAAAGGAGTCTAAGGAGGAGTTTTCTGTCTCCAGAGCACGATTCAAACCAGTGCTGTTTTACCAACTGCGAGTAGGCAAAGTAGCCTATCTGAGGACACTGGCCTCGTATCCCAAGATGTGGTTTGAGGGAAAGAATAAGTCAGACAGTATTTATGGCTCTAAATCCCTCTGCAGTGCACACTGGTATTTACTATTGAAAAGCTAGGGATCCCTTTTTTCACGCACTGGAAGAACGAGAAGGATTGTAGAGTGAAGACTGAGGGACATACTGGGTGGGAAAGCTATTTGGGAATGTATTAAAACAAGAACATAGCACAGAATATACTGCAACAAAGTAGGTGCCTGTCAAGTAAGCTGGCATCTTTTTTCCTGTATGGGTGGTCGATCAGCCTCATCCTCACCTATCTACTGTCCCACCTATTGTTTTCTCTCCCCGCTGCACTGCCACCTCTGTTACGTGATTCAAACTGGTTGCAGTGAACAATGTACCTGCCCCTGCGTTGTGTCAGAAATAGAGCACTTTTGGAATTTTCTGCCTAATCTAGTTATTTGTCAGAACATGTTGACTCGTCAGAAGTCAATCTGCAGGAATGTATCAGTTTGAGCAGTTTCTTGGGTGGAAGTGCTGGCTGAAAGGAGGCAGACAGGCAGACCAGGCTCCCACTCCTCCCATTGCAGGGACCTTTGCTCAGCACTGGCGAGGCAGGGACGTGAACACGGTTGTTCTTGGATCGGGTGTGACTTATGGGTGTTTCACACAAACTTTGAAAGCTCTTGGTTTTATCCCAGCACACAGCAGGAAAAATCCTGTAACAGCAAGAAGTTTCAGAGGATGAGAAAAGAGTTTCCTGCCCTGTACAATATAGAAGTCATCCCTCTATGTACTGGGGCTATTTTTTAATTATAGCAACATTCCTGTTCTTTTTTACTTTCTTTTTCTTTTAAGCTTAAAACCATGTTTGATTTTTTTCCAGGAGTCTGTTATCACTAATTAATATCAGAAAATGCTGGTGATTTGAAGGAAGATCTTAATTTCTCAATGCCAGAAGTGTGACTTGTTCTTACCAGCTAATACTTGCAAATAACCTGTGTTTCTGATTTTTATCCCCAGCTCTCCATCATGATTCTTATCAGATAACAGGGAGGAAGAATAATTCTTTGTTTCCAAAACCTATTATTTTGAGTAATTAATGAGGTAAGCCACAGGAAGAGTTCAGTGGATGCTGAAGTAAAGTGTCACAAGGCATGCAGGAGAATTATTGATGGATTGCTTTAACCAGTCTAGTGAAAACACTGAATTTATACGCAGCTGAAACAGTTCTGGTCTATAGTAATCTTTCCACTTTGCTTAAAGTCTTAATGAAATACAAAGTCAATACAGAGTTCTTGGTTCCTATTATTAGTTGGCAATTTTCAAGGTTGTCAATTTAAAACCCTTTCAGTGGTCATAAGCATGTCTCTATTAGCAACAATTGCTTAACTATAGCCAAACTATAAGTGTTTTCCCAAAGTATGTGATCATATTTCTGTTAGAATGCATAATTGTTTTCTCCATGAAAAAGCTAAATTTGGCTTAACAACTGTCATGGCATTAACAGAAAATGTCTGGTGTGACAGGGCATAGCGTGGACACTGCACTGAAACGCTCATAACCACAGTTCATTTAATTGATCTTCTGAGGGGGTGAAATATCACACTAGTCATCTGCCTCTAGTTTTTCAAGCCACATCAAACAATTGTGTGGAGAAGTAAAAAAAAGAAAAGTGCTAGGTTTTTTGATTTCATCAGTTAATGGCTGTAGGTCACTTGATACCCCTTTGTTTACAGTGCAGTGATACGCCTGTATCTTGTAAAGGTTCACCAGAGTGACTTACTGCTGTGGTACAGGGCCTAAAATAAAACTTGCACGTGCCAGGCACCACATGATGCATAAAAGATTCTAACAATATATTATAAAAGCTTGTCAGCACTTGGGAAAATGACTATTCCAAGAAGTACAGCTGGCTGAAAAAACCCATTCTTTTTCCAAAAGGAGCCCTTATGATTTGGGGAGCTGGAGGGGAGGGAGAGAGAGGGGTTTCTTCCTTTGGTCTGGTGGAGAAAAGTCTCTTCCTTGGTTAATGAAAAATGTCAATGGAGTAAAAGAGAAGCCCACTTCCAACTCAGATCTTCACATTATTTGATGTCTTTCCTATTTCTCATTTTTGAGCAGCTGTGCGAAGAACCAGCTCAGCCCCTTGAGGAACTTGCCAAATATCTTCTATCCACACACTGAAGTGCTACAACTGCTTTGTGTGCAGTTGTGTCCTGAGTGTGCTGAGCAGATTTGCGTTCAGGTACCTAGGCACCATCCTATTCTAAACTGTATCAGTCAGCTGGTTTAATGCCAATGTGGAAGGAGTCATCTCCCTTCTGCTGCTGTACAACACACCGAGGGGTCTTGCAAAATTCATCATGAGAAAATCCTTCTGTGAATTGTTCTGAAAGCAGTGATATGGGTACCCACAAAGAACGGTAATCGTAGCAGTTTCCAGCACAAGACTATTCATGACACTAAGAAAGACTATGACACATCTTAAACTGAAATAGTTCATCTAATACATGCAGCGTAGAAAGTTTTCTGTTGACTGATAAACTGATGTTTATGAAATATAACCTCTCTTTCCTTTAAATATATTTTGACAGATTAAATCTCTGACAATGAAGCCTTTTACTGCATATCCTTCTGGGTTTATTGTATTCCTGTTTGCCTTGCTGCAGAGGAGCCATGGACAATGCAAAGAAGCAGCTAAAAAATCTGAGATGAATTTGAGTGTAAAATATGATCTTCCTAACTTCATTGCAGAAACACCAATTCAGAATGTAGTTTTATACAAGCATCATGTTTATATTGGAGCAGTCAACAAGATTTATGTACTAAATGAAACTCTCCAGAACATTTCTGTGTACAAGACTGGGCCCATTTTGGAGAACCCTGACTGCGCGCCATGCCAAGACTGCAAAGATAAAGCCAATTTATCTAACAGTGTATGGAAGGATAATGTCAACATGGCACTGCTCTTAGAAACTTATTATGATGATCAGCTCATCAGCTGTGGTAGCGTGTCCGGAGGCATCTGCCACCGTCACATCATTCACCCTGACAACCCTGCTGACATTGAAAGCGAGGTGCACTGCATGTATTCACCCCGGCTGGACGGAGAAGCAGATAATTGTCCTGACTGTGTTGTAAGCACCTTAGGAACCAAAGTTTTGGTGACTGAAAAGGACAGGTTTGTCAACTTCTTTGTTGGAAACACTGTGACATCTACATTTCAGCCTCCACATGTGCTGCATTCAATATCAGTTAGGAGGTTAAAAGAAACACAGGATGGTTTTGAATTTCTCACAGATCAGTCTTATATAGATGTCCTCCCTCAGTTCCGTGACTCGTATCCCATTAGGTATGTCCATGCCTTTGAAAATGATCACTTTGTCTATTTTCTGACTGTCCAGAGAGAATCTCTTGACTCCCAGGCTTTTCACACTAGAATTATCCGCTTCTGCACTTTAGACTCAGAGATGCGTTCTTACATGGAAATGCCTCTTGAGTGTATTTTTACTGAAAAGCGCAGGAAGAGATCCATCCGAAAGGAGGTATTCAACATTTTGCAAGCTGCCTGTGTAAGCAAGCCAGGTGCAACTCTAGCCCATGAAATGGGTGTTGGTTTGAACGACGATATTCTCTACGGCATTTTTGCACAAAGCAAACCAGACTCTTCCGAACCAACCAACAGATCTGCTGTCTGTGCCGTCTCTGTGCGAACCATCAATGAGTTCTTCAACAAGATTGTTGACAAGCAGAACATGAAATGTCTCCAGCACTTTTATGGGAAAGAGAGCAAATACTGCTTGAACACAGTAAGTGATAATTAATTTGTTACGTTTTGAGACTCTCGTACTCTCTTTACCTACTCCATTGCCAGGTAGCTGTCCCCTCAGTTTCACTTACAAAATGTAAGTCCCTGACCAATTCAGATTATTTATCATTGCTGATGATTCATCTTGATAAGGATTAGTTCCTGTAAATTGACTATGAAAATCACTGAGGTCCTTATGGTGCTAAGAAAGTATTAGTGGAACTGGGGAAAAAATCCTTTTCTTTTTTATTTGTAGGTAATTGTTTTTCTGTGTTCTTGAGAGACTGTGATGCAGATAAATGGAACATTTAGGCAGTTATTTCTTTTGATATCTCAAAAAAGTATTCATTAACATTTGTATCCATGTGCACTGAGGACTCCCTGAAAATATCACTCATATTTTAAACTGTGTTAATGCTGAATCACTGCCCTCTTCAGAAAAAAATGTAAGAGCTGGTTTGGAACATGCCATGAAGAGCCAGATTGTAATACAATTACTCATGCTCGGTACATCAACGGTCCCACTGAAATTAGCTTTCGTAATGAAAGAAGTGTCTATGAAGTGTATCTGAATGAGGATGCTGGTAGTCTCGGGTGGGAGGCTGGCCTCTCTGTACACCACGTGTTCAGATGGTTGCTGCTCTCCAACCATAAAAAGCACACAGGTTATTTCTTCCCTTCTGGTCTCCGCCTGTGCCAGTGTCAGCTCTTGTAAAGGAAATACAGAATCTGGGAATTGGGCACTTCTGACATTTATTTTGAAACATAAAAAGTTGCAGGTTTGAATTGTACCTGCTTACGCAGCAGAGCCTTGAATGTCCTCTCTGGGAAGCTTTTTTTTCTCGAATACAAGAAAAATGGATCTCAGAGGTGTCACGCTGTCCTCTACCAGAGGGCAGGACAGAGCTGTTGCGTTGGGGCTCTGCTCAGCCTCGCGAGCCAGCGTAAGGCTGGGGTCAGGACAGAGCAACAGCTCCACCTGCATTTGGGGCTGGACGGGATCCATCATGCCGCACTGTTGGGATGGCTCCTGGTAAGAGTGGGAACCACAGGCCTTCATCACCCCGATACCAGCAGAGTCCTCCTCAGCCCAGCTGCAAGCACAGGGCATCAGGATGGGACAGCGGCACATGCTCTGGTTGGAGGTGGGAGCCTCTTGCATGAAAGAGAAGGGCTGCTCCTCACTGACAGGGGTGAGATGGGGGGCCTGGGGAGAAGCATCCATTACAGAGCTGCTGTGGCCTCTCCCCAGGAGCGGGAATGTGCTCAGAGGTGGGGTCCGACCCAGTCTGAGCATCATCACAACAGCCTTGGCGTTCGGGGGACACCTGCTTATGGCAGGCTCCTGGTGTTCGACACAGATGTAGGTATTGCCAGCAGATGCTGACACAGCAGCCACAGCAGACGTAGCATTTTATTCCCTTTTTTGTGGGAAAGGTAATCTTCAGGAACTAAAAGGAAGTTAGCAAACATTCATCACAGTAACATCTTATCTTTCTTCACTGTATTACTGTTGTCCTAATTTTTAATTTCAGGTCTTAATATCCTTTTTTTTTTTTTTTCAATTTTTCAGTTAATTTTTAACAATGAACATTGTTCTCTGAAAATACTTTTTTTCCTTATTCCTGGGGCATTTTATTTGTGAGTGACTGTCTTTAAAGCTCATGGCCTTTAACTTATCTCATTCTGTTCTTGCCTATACATCTGTTTCATAAGGTAATCTTTTCATAGCAAAGTATACTATTAAAATATTGACAGAATAATTTGCCACTTTTCACATGCTGGGAAGTTCTTTCCTGTTTCAAAGGCTTTTCCAAAGTCTGCTGCTGCTTTGCATATCAGAACTGAATGTCTTATACTGCAGACGGTTTATTATAGTTGCCCATTTTCAATAAATGTCATCAAACTCTTATTTCTGTTACATTAAATTGATAAAGGGAAAAATGTTCCTGTGATTTCTTGTGGTTCCTTTAAATGGCATACAGGCAGTCAGAAATTCCTGTCCTGATTGTTCGCTTAGCACTGAAATATCAAGACTGTCAAGCTTTGCCATTCCATTTTGTTTCCTTTATTCCAGAGGACTCATTAAGGCTCCAATGAAAAGTGTCCCTTGATTTTTTTCAGGTCTCAGTTGGTCAAAAAGACTGGCAAGAATTTTCCAGGCATCCTTTATACACTTGTTTTTCTCAGGAGTGTAAAATAGACCTGCAAGGTTGGAAGGTGAAGGAAGGGAAGGAGCAGGCAGAAGAAGGAAAGCCCATTATATCTTATGCTTATGCTTGTGTAAGGAATGTCAACTCTGGTCTTCCTTGATTTTGCTGGAGATTAATAATAATAAAAAACCCCCAGACTCCCCAACTCTTCTTAAGCCCTTTTTTGTACATTATAAAAACACACATGTGGGCATAACCCATTTTTTCCCCTTTCTAAGTCACCTTCAGCTTAAAAGAAAGCTTTTATAAACTGTGAGGGTTTGTCACAGTTTATTTTGGCAAAATTCAAAACTTGCTTTTTGTAATGTAGCCAGGATGATCTTTCTCTTTGATGTTGAAAGAATGAAACCACAGACCACTGATGCAAGTGAAAGGCACTGACCACTGTGAGATTAAGTCATAGGACAGTGAAAACAGTACAGCAGTGAATATGGTATACCACTAACTTCAACATTAAAAAGAAAAATGACCCTTTAGCAATGTTTGCAAGGGAGTGCTATCTGATAATTTACAGTTAGAGTCTGATTGATGAAGGCCATTTCATGCTATCAAAAAAAGTCCCACAAGACAATTGTATGTAATTTTGTTGGACTTTGGGTAGTCCATCTTTTTAAGTGGCTGTCCCTCAGGACTGTTCACTTTGAGGCTGCTAAAGGTAGAATTAGACCAAAATAAACCAGAATAAAACATTCAAAACACTTCCTCAACCCATTCTTCTCAATGTTTAAGCATTTAAATAAAAATGCTTCAACTCATCTTGATGTGGTTGACAAAATTTGTTAGTTTTTAGCTTTGTTTCCTAAAGGAATTAAGTTTATGTGGCCATGCTATTGTATGCCTACCTTTCTGTTAGTTGTCCTGACAACCTCAACAATAAGAAATCTTAAAGATGTGAATCCAGAGACAGATCCAATATATGCTCAGGCTGTGGAAATCGATGAAGTGTAAAGAGACCCTTTATAAACATGAGAAGGACTCATAGGGACCAAAGCAGGTGTTGCCCACCCATGGAAGAAGTCTCTGTCAGAGCTTAATTGGATGGCAAAGTCAACCAACCACACGATATAAATCCAGATACATCTGTGCTTCACTTTATTCCAGTGCTCACAGAAAAGTTTATAAAAACAAAATAAAATATTTCCAGTTGTGTTTAAGTGAAATACATAATAAGCCAAAGCCTGGACTCACTGAAGTCAGAGTTAGGAAAAGTTAATCCAATGGCGCATCTGATTGATATCAGATGTACCTCAGTAGAGCTGTGACCAGTTAGCTCTTCCTAATAATTTCCTTCAGTGAAGAGCTGGCTGTCGCTTGAATGACAGCAGGGAGGAAACAGAACTGGCTTTGAATTAAAAGAAAAAATTGGAGTCATAGTAAAGGGGTTTTATTGCCCAAGTCAGGACAAGGATATCTGAAAGGTAGCTGCTGTGGAGAGTTTTGAATCGCTGTTCAGGAATCTCCTCACCCACAATGAAAAGAAAACTGGATGTAGGCTTTTGGCAGAGTTTATTTTATCACAGTTAATCACTATTAGCCCTGGTGTAGTCCTCCTCAAAGCAGAGGAATACTTGGATGAGGAGACAAATGCTGCTGGTTTTTTGCAGACATGATCCGGTAGTATGCACCTCTATCATGGATTAAATGTAATTCTCCAAGTGAGGAAGATGGGTTGAGTTTAGCCTTGACAATCTCAACTATACATTTCAGTTGTCATTAGTTAGACCGTGATCTTATAGGCTTTGTTTAGCCTTTCTGCATCTCTTATGTGCTAAAAAATTGTGAGCCCAGTTCTCCTCTGATACTCAGCTTCAATCACTTTTGACTTCCATGGAAAAGCACCTCTGAAAATGAAATCCAGATTTATCCCAGTAAAGATACTGTGGCTTTGTTTCTTCTACACGGAAGTTCAGGTGACAGCCTAAAGTACTCCATTGACTTTACAGGAAAAGAGAAACCACAGGCAGGCTTTTGCCACTGTGTTCCCAACAAGTGTCCTAAAGCAAGACAAACTGGTTGCCACTCCTGTCAAATGAAAGGCACAAAACAGTTGGGATAACATGAAATGGAAACAGAAGATCACCAAAACAAAAGAAAAAGTGACAGTAAAATAAACACATGGTGATGCTTCTTTATTACTGTTACACACATGATAGATGAGTAAAATTGCGTTATGCTCATATTGTAATGGAAGAAAATAATTGCTGCTTTCTATCAGGAAACCGCAAAGGCACTTATTGATCTGTCATCCTAAGGGTATGTCTAGGAATATTTAATAAAATAAACAGAGACAAATAACTCTTTTGAGGTCCTGTAACCGTAATATCCCACACCATTTGGCTTAAAAAATTTTGGCAGGTTTAAAAATAACACCACATCACTCTGATTAGGAAGGGTTAATGTGGCTTATTTAGATAATCTCACAGCATGGAGGAAATGTTTTTTAGATTGCAAGTAGAATGTGCCTGAATATTTTCCCTAAAAGTCAGGCATCAGAATCAGTCGGATGTTGTCATTTATTCCTCTGGAAGTGCAATATCAAATGGCATACAGCACTCTGCCTGGGCACAAAGCCTGCTCCCATCCATGCAGATTTTGGGCGACATTCTCTATGGGTTCTGACATCTCAGAAGAATAAATGAAGAAGGACTGAGTGATGGGCGATGTGCACTGACACCCTTTAAGTTAAACCATGGTAGTAAGATGACAGGCTGCATCCACGTTCCTGTTCTGTCCTCACTGCCTGTCTGCTGAAATCCCAGGAGGTACTCTGAGGGTCCCCGTTGTGCGCTGTACGGTGGAGTGCAAGGCAGGGTGTGCTCCCCACCCAGCTCCCCTCCACCATGAGGTACATGGCCATCTACTCACCTGGCCATGCAAGACCTGAGACCTGACTGGGGCAAATAGCATGGCCTAAGGGATTGCAGGAAGAATCTGAACTCCAGTTAAGCTGCATATGAGGGAGGCATGGGTATGGGTATGGGTACGGGTATGGACAGAGGTATGGGTATAAGTGTGTAGGGGGTATGGTATGAGCATAGGTGTGGGTATGGTTATCTCATGCTGGGCCAGATTTGGAAGACACATATCTATAGAGGTAAGGACTGTTCTGCCCCTGGGACTAGCCATGTGGACACCATCACAGGGGAGTTCCCAAGAAAAAGGCAAGGCAAGGAAAAAGGCAGGTCAGGGAGTTTCTTTGGAACGTACCACACCGCCCTGAGTGGTAGATATCTTTGCAGACTCTTCTGAGCCCCAGGAGCTGTGGAGTCTGGGATCTGCCCTCTTAGTACCTCAAGTGCTGCAAAACTACAGTTTCCTTCTGATCTCCTGTTGGAGGCCTGTCTCTGTTTGCCTCCCAGTGCTGCTGCTTGGTGTTTTATCATCTTCTTGATGAAAGCTGGATTCCTCTGTGAAAAAGTGGTATCTGTTAAACTACCATTTTCTGCAAAGGGCACTGCTCTATCAGCCAGAGTTACTAATAATGTTCCATTTCCAGACTTTTTAATCTAATTGTTCCACTGAAGACAGGGTTCCCTATTGGTTATTAGTGTGGAAGAGTGACTCTGCTGCTTTTCTCTGGAATTGCAGAGAAATTATTTCAGGCAGAAAGTATTTTTTTTTTTTTTAACACGGATATCTAGATTCTCTGGTCATGTGTTTTTTATGTCTCAGTTTCAGAAGTCCCTTAAATAACACTAAAGACTAGAACTAGACACAGAATAATTTTATTACCCTATGTAACTCTGCAAATTTGAAAACCTTTACAGTGTAAATGTGGACTAGCAGGTATACAGCATTAAGGACACTAACTGGAGATGTGTAATGTTCAGATCTCAGCCTCTTTTCCTGCGTTCAGGCCAAACTCTAAGGCTCCTTTGCCCCAGATTAAGTTCCTGTGTAGTCTGCTGATGGCTATTCTGCAATGGGACCATGTCAGCCCCTCCTGAAAGATCTACTTGGAGTTCTTTATAAACAATTCCATGTTCCAGAGAAAAATAAGCTGATTCTGCAGTGCACTGCATGCAATTCTAAGTCCTGGATTCATCCCACCTAGCTTTGGTAGGTAGTTGAGACATCTAAGTAAGCAATGAATTTTCCTCCGGTTCTGCTGCCAAACGATAGAGACGCATAAATCCTGACAAAGCAGACATCTGCCTTTCAGCTCACTCAGCACCAGTCTTACCTCAGCATTTTCTCTACTTACTCTACTTGATCTGACTCAGGACCACATATTGCTGTCATTATTGCTCACTAAAGCAACAGTAGGTAATTATTATCCAGGAGACTGTTGTGTCACTTGGACTTTCTAGGTGGCATGTGGGTTTCTGATCTCAGACAGCTTTTGCATCAGAATGGAATTACTCCTCATTTCCATATGTACAAGTAAAACCAGAGTCAAATCCCACAGTAAATAAAAAAAAAATACTGCTGAGGAAGAAGCTCCCTGACATAAATGGTTCAGAAAGCAAGTGTAGGTCAAAAAGAAATATTACCTGCACTGTCTATGCAGTGGGTGAAAAGAGTGAAATGTTAGAGGAGGAATCTTGAGGGAAATTATAACAAGAGCTTCATTTTCTTAAGGCACATGTTATCCTGCTTTTATACACATCTTATGGAAATTAGGGCAAATTGAATTATTTTCTCCTCCTTTCTGGACTCCTTTCTATCCCACACATTTCTTGCACCACTGTTTTGGCTAGACATGCAGTTGTTGTGCAATGTTATCTTGGAATAACAGTCTCCATACTCAGCATTATCTTAGGATAACTGATCCACTTGGAATCCACAGCTTTTCTATTTCATCACAGCTTCCATTTAAATAAGGACTTCTATGAAAAATGCACCTGATGTACACTACAAATGTACAGCAAAACTGCTTTTATCAACACAACATCTCCGATGCATTATTTTATTTCTTCAAAATGTGTAATTAGTCAACACCTCTCATTTGATAATCTGTATACTGAGTTAAACGTTAAATTAATATAAGGAAAATCAGCAAAACACAAAGATTACTTAGGTCCATTTTATCTGCTGAATCAATAGGATTTACTTAGTGCTAATGCACTAACCAGATTATGAGAACTAATGCAGCACTGTTCAATGACAAAAGCAAATAACGCTTTGAATGATCTTGACAATAGAACATGCAATCATCTTAATTTATATTAACTAATTACATTTAACATGGATGTCTTTTTACCTGTTACCTTAAGTGGACCATCTGTAGAGTAACTTCCTTCCCTCCTCTCATTTCAGCGAAGTAGATCAAAGCAACAAGTGTTAAGAGTTAGTGGAATGATACTATGTTAAGTTTTACATCAATGGAGTTCTTTAAAAAATCTCTTTCTCTAGGGGTCATAACAGTTTGTGTTATTGACTTCAGTGGGTTCTTGATCAAATCCTTGAAGTTGAAAGTGTACCTTGAAAGTAATTAATCCTTCAGCAATTCTCTCCAAATTGTTCCTTATTTTACAACAAGTAGTATTTGGAAGGGTTGGTTTCCAGTGTAACTCAGACCATGGGCTGTAGCAACACACACTAGTGGCCACTGCATAGTTAGGATTGCTTGATTGCTTTGGTCTTAAATTATTGTTTCCAATTGCTTGATTTTTCTTCAAGTTTCCTACTTTGCATTTGAGATTTGAAAAGTTTGTTCTCAGAAAGGGAACATACTTCTCCTGTAGTTTATAAAAAAAAAAAAAAACGAACTTTGAATTGTTTTCAAATGCATGAGGAATAATGGGAAGAGGAGGAAGGAAGAGGGAAACAATTCTTTGTTTAAAACAGAAAGAGGAAAAAACTCTTTTACCTTTAAAAGTAAAGCTTCAGTGCCTCAGCAGAAGTTTTTATAAACAGGAGAACCCAGTCCCCTGCCTCAGGCGTGGTCAGTTCTCCGTGACCACTGAACTGAGTTCACAGCACCTAAAACCTAGATGTGTTTTTCACTGATCAGAGAAACCAGAAGCACAGCGGATCTGCTTCTATGAAAATTGTTTAGCACATAAATTTGTGCCCACTGGCAACATTGAGCTGTTGCATTTATTTTGCTTCTTTACCTTCCTTAGGATTACAATAAATGCTTGGTAATTATGTCTGGTGCTACTGTGCAGAAACCTGTTTCACAAAGCGTGTAGCATTTTGAATACTGTGTTTTCAAATACTCTTCTCTAGTGATGTGACTTCTGAGTGATTTCTGTTCCATCTCCCAAGAACATGGAGTCCTTGGGAAGAACAAGTTAGTTGTTTGACAAAATAGTACTTGAAGAGGAAAGAAAAATTGCAGTATACCTAGTATCTATCATAGCTGCATTAACATGGAAATTAGCTGTCTTTCTGTGCTGTGAGAGCAGCAGGTGGGGTACACACTGCGTATCCCCAGCAGACTGCTCTAATCTAGCTTCCATGTAGTCTCTACGGCAAATACTAGCTGACTCATCCATTTGGAATACTTCTTTTTAAGGACTTACTGATCCTATCAATATGAATTTGTGCAATAGTTCAAAAGACCCAATCTCTTAATTGATAATATTTGATAAAGGAAGTGAAATGGGAGAATGTGAATGTAATGTAATCCTGGTGCCTATAAGGAACACTATTCACATACATTTGGCCTGCTGTTGACGCAGTACCCATGACTAGTACTGATATATGGCTATCTCTGTTTAGTTACCTACAGTTGCTTCTCTTGGAAATGCAGCAGCAAGTTTTGGGAACTCACACTGCAGTTACACTGACCCAGCAAGTGAGGAGTCTTGCTGTGGACTTGCAGTTGATCATGTTGGCAAAAGCCAACATGCTACATCCAAAGAATTTCTGTTTCTCATGTTCCTCAATTCTGGCTGGCTTCTCTTCTGCCTGTTGTACAGTGCTGGAGTTTGTTCACAAGAGATTCTTTTCTGGTCAATTACTCCCCAAAAAATAAATATGTCCATATTTTTTCCATGTATCGTCACTGAATGTGCTCATAACTGTAAAGAATTCAGACACCCCATGACAGTTATGAATAGTGAGAACAATAAATGTGACTATGAGTTTTTAGAATTTCTAGTAGTAAAATTTTGTTCATTTCACAAACTTTGTCTTGCAAATTGCAGAGAAAAAAGTATTCCCTTGTGACAGAGCTTCTAGTACTTTCAGAGTAGAAAGCTATTTATTCACTCTGACCAGATATGGCATGAAGCCAGGTGGGAAAGGAGTGGGGAGATAGTCCCTTTGCCAAAGGAACTGACGGAAGAAGACATGAAGTGAACAGAGTCCGTAAATGTGCCAGGAGCCAGAAAGTTTGTCCTGGTTATTTTTCTCCTCTCCCCATTTTGTCAAAGAACTATAAGTACAGGATCTTAGTAGTCATCTCTAACTGAGCCCAGAATTTAAAAGATTGGTATGTGACAGCTGGGTAGATTTGTGAGGTTTATGAAATCTAAGGAGTAATTCCTGTCAAAGAACAATGACAGATGGGGCAAATTTATAATGCCCCTCACTTCTGTTTACATGGGACTGGAAAACAGATGACAGGTTCTAACTCCATTCCTCTAACAGACCTCCAGCATAATGCTGGTCAAGTCACTCATCCTCTTCAGGCAACACCCTGGCTTCACTGAGTTATTTGGGCCAGAATTTCACCTCATGTATTTCACATGGAGAGACACCATGAGCAAATGCACTTCTCACCAGAAGAGAAATGCTGCAAACTACCCAGAAAATTCAAATGTGTTACAGAACAGCAAAACTTTGTTGGCTAAAAGTACACAAGAAAATTCTGAGAGGAAAATCTGGTAAGGTTCTTCTGTTCTCCTCACAGTTACTCTTCCTGTTCCATCTGTGGTACACATGAATTCTTCACCATTATGTGCTTAATTCCAGTAGGACACCGTCCTAAAAACTGCAATTTATTATTCATCTTAATTCACTGACCTCCACAACAGAAGAGATAAGCAACTATTTTGGAGATTTCCTAAATGTCCTCATGCACATTAGCCATTTTAATTGGCTTTTGAATTGATTTGTTATGTAGAATCATCTGTATTTTACACTTTATAGCAGTTATTCTTTGAAAAAGGATTCTTGCCATTTGCAGATATCAGGATCCAGCTCATTCATCAGTAGCTCGTTTCCCCCTTGTTCCATGTTATGCCATAGAAATGCTCAAAGGAGAAATGTTGCCAACATTTCTGGGTACCAGCTTCTCTTGAGGGATACTGCCAGGATCCATAGTGGAAAACAAAAGTTGATACTTAGGAATTTGATTCCTGACAACTGACAAGTTAAAAGTCATATAAACAAACCAGTGGGAAATAAGACTCCTGCCTATTCCCACTTTTACTTGAGTTCTTTCTCATAACTGTAGTATTTCACAACTGACACTAGAAATTTTACTTAGTTACTTTCAGAGCATTTCTCTGATTTGTCAAATTAAATTTTAATTTTAATGATGTCCTCCGAATAACTCACAAGACCATATGAGATGTTCTGCAGTGATTAGGTCATTAATTTCTAGTTTATTCAAGACATTAAACATAATAATCAAGACATTACACATAATATCCCTTTCTAATTGAGCACTGCACTTAACTAAGACGAACAGGTTTTGGCCAGCTCCAAAAGGATGAGTCTGGAGGAGAGTTTCTCCAAACTGCAGTGGCTGCAAATAACACAAAAGCTCACAAAAAGGCTTTGGTTCAAATTTTGAATTTTTTTTTTTTTCCTGAGTCCAGCTATTCAGACTAGAGACTAGACTCTATGATCAGTTCTGACACTAACCTAACTGGGTATTTTTTTGAAATATTCATTAGTGGCTTTAAGATTTCCTCCCTGCTTTGCACTTCAAATATGCAACTCTGTCCAAAATATTATTTTTATGCTGACCGAATATGATGTCTAAATCATTGATTAACTGCCAAACAGCAACAGCTCCCAACACCACAACTTCCCCTATGAACAAATAAGACAGCCTTGGTTATCTCCTACCCTTCTGGACAGGGCCTTAGAAGGCCAGGCTTGCCCACACCTCATTACATTCCAGTGGCACACCTACACCAGCTTCACAAAACCCTTGCTATGAATCACACGCACAATTGGCACCTCCTGTCCTACAAAAGAAGCAATATAGCCCAGCCCACGCACTTACCCGCTCTCTAATCGTCCGTTTCAATAGTTGTGTGATTTGTCACTGGAACTTGGCATAATATCCAGAGTGCATCGTCTGACATCAGTTATTTTTCCACATTGACAGCCAAAAGGATACTTAGTGCATACTGAGAGAGAGGGAGGGAGAGAATCAGGCTTCAAAGAGTTAATTTAAAGCAGTTTCTTTGATTAAGTTTTCCATGTTATCAATCTTCCTTTAGTTTTCTAAGTAGCCTTTTAATCTCTGCATTTCTACTTAAAGATCAAAGCCTTCCTATTTCTTAAACATCTAACCTTACATTATGGTTAATCTATGAAGCGCCAGGTTTTATAAGAGAGACATATGCGGAACAGTCTGCAGGTTCTTGGGCAGATACCCAAAATGACGACATCTCTGAGGAAGGCTGAGCTGACTGTGGCTGAACTGACTTCGGGGAGGCTAGGAAAGGTGTTGGGGCAAGGAGGAAAATCCAGCCACTTGTTAGAAAGAGCTTGAACAAGGTTTCATGAGGCAGGTCAAGATGTTCAAATTGTCTTGAGATTAGCACAGAAACATCTCTTCCCAAAGCCGTTTGCTCATGGAAAAAAAGGAGTTCCAGCAAAGAGTGGAGATCCCAAGTTGGGGGAGGGTAAATTCAGAAATCTGCCTTATTTCAAAAAGCATGAAAGCTGTACATCTTTCTGCACTTGAACAGTTCATACTCATTGTATGAGTAATCTTTGCACAGATGTTTCAGAAATACTTTTAGGCTGCATAGGATGTGAGTGCAAAAGAATAAAGCTTTTAGCTTGTTCGGTGGCCAAAGCAAAGCTAAATTTGTGACTTGTTGATGATTTAACCCAGTCAAATACTGGGTTAAAAATACTTGAAGCATATTCAATGAATGTTCAGTGTGCCTAGTGCAAAATTCAGCTCCTGCTGAGCAAAACACACCGTACATTAACAGTTAATACAAACCCTAATACAGAAAACAATTTAGCATGTGGATAACCAAACTGTTAAGTCACTGCCCTATCAGATCTAATCTGGAAGCCTTCTTTCTGTGTCATTAGGCAGTGCACAGAGACTTCAGTTGCTCTTCTTTGGCCTTACACAGGTTTTTACCTAAACGATACAGTAAATTGACAGGGCACCTGGAGAAAGGCTGGCACCACTGCTGACTGCAACTCCTAGGGATTACAGAAAACTTCACCCGCCAGTGCTGTTGCTGTACACAGTTCAGAAATGTTACAATTCAACAGCAAAGGACTGAGCTATGAGGATGAACATTTTTGTTAATAGCATTTTCAATGCCTTGGGTTTTTTCCAGAATTCACCAGTTAGGCTAGCAATACATTCTTGGTTTATTGCTTCCTTTCTCGTAGTACTTTGAGGGAAAAACATCTGAATCTAGAAAAAAAAAAAAATAAAATTACTCCTACATGCTCTTTACGGGTATGGTCCAGATCTATTGAATTTAGTGGAAAGACTCTGTCTTTAAAATGTTTAATTCAAGAGTTTTAAAAGATTTTTTAAAAACATGTTTGTAACAACAAATCGATAAAAAACCGAGGAAAAATGAAGCTCTCTATTGATGTCAACAGAGGGAGCCACCATAAAATCCTTTATAATCTCCCTACATGTTTATTCATAAAGTATGTCACAGTGGGAACATGCTAGATGACTTCCAAATTTAAACCGGTTAGAGATCCTTTAGGGGGTTCCCAATTATTATCTGTATGATCTCACCAAAACAGATGATGTAGTATCAATAGTAATGGAATTATCAGTTAATAGATTACTATTGAATTGTCAGGACAGCAGGTTATATTCTTCTCCGGAGATAACTTAAAGTGTATTGTTCAATAATTTTTCCAATGAAAATTAAAAATGTGTAATCTCTATTCCCAAACTGAAAGAGAAAATCCTGCAAATGCAGCAACTATTATAGTACACTCAAGACATATGAAGTTTGGACAAAATAGTGCATGAGCCATAGATGATCAATTCAATAGGCTAAGTAATTATAAAAAGCTGGCTTGCCCATAGTTTCATTTAAATATACAATCAGAAACATATTTATCCTGGCTTATCTCTTTTTTCTCTTTTTCCATCTTTTTCTCCCTTTTTCTGTCTTATCACTGAAAATGGTAGTGAAAAGAGAATAGAAGGAGAAGACTACTGGAAATTGTTATTTTAATGCAAGAAAAGGTAGAAAAAATTGCAACATTTTTAGAGAATAATTTTCTAGGAATCACTGTTTTAGAAGCAGGTGTGTTGCTGGGCAGGCTCTGCAGTCAAAGAGTTCTGAGACCCCTGGAGAAGCAGCATTACGAAAGTCTCTAAGAGAAAGGATACCTTGATATATGTGCTTATACACATATCATCTGGTTAAATGAAGACCCTATGTCTTATTCCCAACAGACAGGATGAAAAAAAAAACATTAAAAGAAACATTCCCATAATATTAAGAAGTCGCTTTCCTCATGGAACATCATAACTGATGAAGCAATTAAGTTTGAAACATTTTAAAATACTTTTGGTCAAATGCATTTGTGCTAAATGACTTCACTCTGACAAAGATCTATTCCTACTCATAAAGACAGTACTCATCTGTACTTCATTTTCTAACAGGCTTTTTCAAGAAATGCTTCATACTGCAGAGCACAAGATGATGAATACCGCTTAGAAGTTACGACTCCTTTGCAGAGGGTTGACTTATTCATGGGCCAGTTCAACAGTGTCCTCTTAACTTCAATATCTGTCTTCATCAAAGGGAACCTTACAATTGCTAATCTGGGAACTTCAGAAGGACGCTTCATGCAGGTAAATATTATTATGACACCTTTACAATAAAAAAACATACTGGAGTTTAGCAGGGTGGTGAGAAGTGAGGAGTAGTATTACCCCAGTTTAACAGGGCATTAGAAAATCTAAATTGCTGAGTAGAATAGAGCTTCTGGAATACAAACAAAGTGCCTAATAGAGGATTCAGCATTTTAAGTGTTTACATGGGCTTTGTGGTTTGGAGTAATGGTTTTGGAGCAAATTCTACCATGATCTCCACTTAGTCCAGCTGGCTTAGTTCACAGAGCAGTTCTGGTCCGTATGAACTAGATTTCTTTCAAGGGAAACTAAACAGAAAGCTCTGTCTTGGATGCACATCAAATATGCTCCAACCCCAGCTGGGGCAGAAAGGTCCAAAACAGTGGCTGATTCTTCAAACAGCTTAAGATACACGCTTCATATGGTCATTTGGTCTAGTGGATCAGATTAAACCTAGTTCAATGTAAAATGCCAAAACAGCTTATAATGTAGAAACAGGAGCCTCAGCATTAGTTGTTGCCATATACTGATCCACTCCTCTGGCACCAAATTAGTTGCTAATGTACCCATAGCCTATGACTCAGAGCTGTAGAACTGAGATTAGTTCCTCCTCCACCTACTTTCAAATTTCTCTGAGTGCATCTTAGATTTTTGGGCTCTTGCTCATTCCTGTTTCACTCTGTTCTTTTGGACAGCAATTCTTCCTATCCTAAAACAAGTTTTCCATAATAAGTGGTAAATCACCCTCCTGAGAAGTCTGTTTCCCTCCACTGAGCACGTAACTAATCTGGACAGGTAGATTATACTACATGACTTCTTTGTAGGTGACTAACAGAATAAATCTAACCCACAGAGCCAACAGTCTTTTAAAAACTTGTAAGTCAAAATCAAACCTCAGAAGACAAAATACTCTGAAAGCACCAAGGGCTCCCTCTATTCGTCCATCGTATTTCAAGTACGGTCATCTTGTAATGACCTTCTTGGAGAGCTTGGCTTTTCCAGCTGCCGCAGAGTCCCGCCTGGATGTGCATCTCAGCCTGGATCCTTCTTGCACCCAAGCACCTGTGTCCATTTACTTTGTCAGTATTTTTTGCTTTCTAGTGGGCTTCCTGAAGGATTGGCAGTCTTTGGCCCTTCTTGCTCTGTAGGCTACAGAGGGTCATTGAAGTTAGTAGTGTTGTCCCCCAACCATCATTAACTGAAACCTGATGAGAAGGCCAACAGTTTCTGTACCTTTCCAGTTTTTCTGTTTCCCGTAACCTTCCATAAGAAAATACTTGGGCACACGTAACTTTTCATAAAAACAAGCCTTCTGTTTCTTCTCTCCCTTCCCCTCATTCTCCATCCTTACCACATGCAGTAAGTAGAGTCACATATTGTCCCCAGTATATGCACCCTTTCCGGACAAAGGGAACCCTACACCTCCACTTCTGTCTTCTTCACAGGCTGGACACAGAACCTGCCCCATAATGCAAAATCCGTAATGCTCCTACAGGGAAGGAGGTCAAAGTGATTTACCACAAAAATTTACCAGGTGAAAAATTGGAGAAAATAATGTTATCCCCTTAAAAGACATTCATTCATTGACAGCCCTGCCAGTTTTACCTGAACTTCCCATGATGACCTTAGTAACTGTAAGCTGCAGTTTGTCTTCAGCACAGGAAAGGCAAATGCTAAGAGCTACACACTGAGCACAGACCAACCTACGCTCTGTTCTTAAATGTAGGTACTGGTTCACACAGCGAACATGAGCAATTTATTTAACCTTTCTGAAGTCATTTCCTTATCTACAAAATACAGTTAATAACAACTACTGTCTTACTCACAGCATTTCTTCTGGGCTGTCACAAAGCTTTTAGGGAGGTTTGGTGGCAAGCAGCATTATTTTTATTTGTAACATTCTTTAAATTATTAATTCAAGTCCTGCACCACACACTTCATTTAGACATTTGCCCAACTCAAGGAACAATTAAAATATTTCCAGAATACATTTCCCATTCCAGGTTCAGTTACAGATCAAAATAAAGGCTATTGTGTACACTGCACATTGCCATGAACAGAAACATTCTCATCATTGAATTAGATTGGCTGGAGCTACAGGGGGAAGTCAGCATTGGGCTCATATTGTAATAAGTAGGAGCTCGCTCTTTGAGGGTTTGGTGAAACCATCAGGAGAATAAGCATACTGACAACCTTTAAAGACATTACCTCCAAATAAAAAGGTTAGTGTTTGTTTTGGCTTTAAATGATCTTGGATGGAATACTAGGTCTGTAGAATACAGCAGACAGCTCTTTGCAGAATTTAATGTTGACTTACATTAAATTTTTTTTTTTTGCCTTTTTTTTCCACTAATAGTTATCTAGGAAGTGCTTTCAAACATGTTCATTAGCAAATGCCCAACTAAAGCAGATTTGCAGTGTTTCTATGGAAATATAGCTATTAACTGCAATGAGATGGAGATCATTAAAAATTGAGCTATTAAATAACCATTACTGAAGTAAAATGGGTTAAAAAAAGTCAGGATAATCTAACAATGACTTAATTTATCAAAAAGATATCCCCAAATGCTTCCTCACATTTTTTAGCAAAGAAATGTAATTATGTTCTTTTTTTTTTCCATTCACAAATCTACTGGAACATATTGGAAAGAATCCTCAGTTTTTCACTTATTATGCACTTCACTTTTGCACAGTTATTTGCACTCACACTTTTACCTCTTTGTACCTCCAAGTATTGACTTTTCCAGTGCAATCCCCTTGTAACTTATAGCTATTCAAAGTTGACTATACTCCTTCAGAGATAGGTATACTTCCATAGACAATTAGTTGCAAAATTCTACCTATTAGGGAACCTGTTTTAAAACTGGTTATATTGTATTAATATCTTGCAAACATATTTTCATGCCAACTATTGAAAAGCAGAAGAAAAAAATATATACGTTTCTAAAATTAGAAAAACAGCTCAGCCCATCTAGTTCATCTCTTTGAAATACCAGACCTTACCATATTTAGACAATTTAGTCTGTGACATAAATTTCAGCACTAGCAGTCATCTATGAGATTAAAAGAAATAGTAGTACAGTACCTCTGTCTCTGACAACTGCACCCTGAAGTGCACAAATGTGAAGTAGCATGGTGAAAGTAACGAACATTTAATTCACATTTTTGCTCTATTAATTTAGGGTTTCCTTTAACTGTTATGAAACATTTTGTGGGGTGGAAAAAAAATATGTTTAAAACATAGTGATGATGCCACCTAGATCGAATTGGAGCTCCAGGCCTGCACTGTGGAAGACAGTAGGTGCAGCAGCAAGCTACTGATACTCAACCTGAAAGAAACTGATTTGAAAATATTTCTCATATTGTCCCATTATACTTGCTTATACTTGACCAGCAGCCAAACACTTGATTCTCCTTCGTTTCTTTCTTTTCTTTTTCATGCTTTCATCTCCTTTTGGACTTTTTTCTGCTCATCACTTTCTGCCTTCCTACTGCCCCCTCATCTCTGACTCTGTTTCCATCTCCATCCATTTTTCTCTCTTTACCACACAACTATAGCACAGCATTGCTGCAAAAGTCAACAGAAATTTTAACAGGTAGTTTCTGAGAACAAAACTTTTCCTTCTGTAGATGATGGCTACCTGATTCTGGGGTTTTTCGATGTATTTAGAGACATACCACAATGAATAGTTCCTATCTTTACAAGTGTTTCCACTGAAGCTTATGGTGTTATCCATCAAAACCGTGCTAATGACCAAACTCAGAATATAGCATGTATTTTTCTTATTTTAAAAAAAGTCTTCTGAGGAGCCAGTAATATTCAGAATGAAAAAGCATGTATGTTTCATCCAACCAAAGAACCTGTTGTTTTCTGCTTGTGCTTTTAGTTTGATTAAACAGAATTATTGATTTAAACAGCTCTGGAAAGCACCAATATGGGAAAGAAAATACATCCTCCTTCACTAAATGTTTTTTTTTTTCAGACAAAATCTAAAACTAAAATCAAATCGATCTGGATGGTCCAAATACAGAAGATTCATGAGTTCTTTTAAGGAGGATAATTGAGGCCAGGAGGTGAATTCCAAAGCTCTCCTGGAGAGTAATTGCAGCCCATTGACATACTGAGCATGTTTTGGCTGCATCAGAAATATTAAATCTGTATTTGGCCATGAATAGACTGGAGTTTGTAGTTTACCAAATATTGTGGAGTTTCTGTTACAAAACAGAGCAGTAATAATTTTTCTGAGACAGCTGACATGCATGAGACGGAAAAGAAAAATGGTTTCACTTCCTTCCTAAGCTGGAGCCTGACAACAAGTTTTTTTTTCACCGCTTTTTTTTTCTGTTGAGAAGTTGCAGCTGTTTCGGCCTTTCTTATTGTGCTTGTTTTCAGAGTGTGACTGGGAACAGAGGCTGAAAGTACAGCTGTTGGGTGCAAAGTGAATCAGGTATTTCACAGTGGTTATTTGATTAGAAATCATCACCGAGTCACACTGCTGTAGCTGAGGAATCAGATTTTCAGCTGGTGTAAAGCAGCCTAACTCTGCTCAAGCCAAAGAAGCTACAATGAAAATACGACTCACAACTGGAAAAGACACTTTCATTACTAGCCACTATTTTGGGAAATTATAGTTTGCAAAAAGAAGGACAAACCATGATACATTGAGATAAAATATTTTCTGTATCTTCTGCTTTTGCTCAGTTCCAAGGTGATTTTTTTTTTCTTCCTGGAGCTTGGTATTATTTCAGAGAGTGACTTTTGAGTTATGAAGAAAAGAGCAAAGTTCTTCAGGAAGGGGAAATCTTTTTGATAGCTCTGGGGAGAGTGGGATATGGGAAAGTTTTACAAGATTTATTCTTAAAAGCTTGGTCTGGCCTTAACAATGAACAAGAGACTGATGCCCTTGATGTATGCAGAGGCTGGTTTTCAGTGTAACACTATGTTTGGAAGCAGAATACTGCTTGAATCTTGCCTCACCGAGGTAAAGCCCAAGCAAATGCACTGCTTGTTGCTGATCTTCTTGAGGAAGAGAGGGATAGAAAAGTTTTCACTCTACATTTTGCAACTACTATGGGCACCCGCTCTATTTAGATGCAATTTTGGCAGCAGGGCTATCTCATTCTTCTGGCTATACCAGTAAAACTCAGTGCACAGAGGGGCAGCACTGGGCTGCGGTGGAGTGAGGAGCTCCCCCATGTGCCCTCTCATCTGTATGGGGCAGTAGGACATCCATCCTGTTGGCTTATGGAGGTAAGGAAAGGGTCTTCCCATGGGTGTATATACACCCCGAGATGCCGTCAGCCACATGCTGGCTGCAGTCCTGTCCAATCCAGCTGGACATGAGCCAGCTCTATCTGAAGAGCCAAGCATTAGCAAAACATGGTCATGCACTGTCATGTCTGAATAGATTCTGGACTGAAAATGGCATGGGGCACGAGAACTGAAGCATGATGGCACAGATAGACCTCACTGGAGTAGAGCATGTCACATAACAGGCCACTTGCCCTTCTCAGGGCCTCTCCGCACTTGTTAGACACAAAACAATACAGAATAATAATAAGCCTTATTCTAGGGACCCATTATATCCCAGTATTTTTAACCATATTTTTCGCTAAGAAAGGATGTATGGGTTTAGAATAAAGGTTCAAGAAGCAGAGTTTCCTACCTCTGGAAGGAGTCTTAGTGGATAAGGGAGAGGTGTGAGGCAAGTAAAAGCACACAGTGGTCCTTCTCCCAGGACCCTCCTGCTTCTGGCACTCACCGACACACAGATTCCCTGAGCTGGAAATTGCACCTTTATCTGACATTTAATAGTCCTTTATGGACTTATTTTCCATCAATTTTTTTTTTAATTATTTGTTGTTTTATCCTCCACGGTACTCTATGACAATAACTTCCATAATTTCATTCTGCTTTGAACGATGAAGAGCTTCCTTTGGGGTTTCCTTAACCTGCTCCCTTATCATTTCATTTGGTGCCCCTGATTCTGTCTGATGAGGAAGAGGGATGGGGCTCTCACAGATCAATGGTTTGGGAAATTTTCACACACTGAGCACAAACCTATTGTCTTTCACATCCAAGTAGACAGAACACTTGATAGTCACACTCATTTCCCAGGAATACTTATGATTAAAAACAAACACAGCCACCAACAAAGTTTAACACATATCTCATTTCCCTGAAAAGAGGGGAATTAGCATGTGTCATAGCTGCTTTCATAGATGACATGCCAGGGAACATAATGCATGCTATAGAAATTAGTATAGACAAAAATAATCACATCTGCTTTTTATTTGAAACTGCAGTCAAGGCTTGGAAAAATTTGTCCCAGAATTCAGCAAGAAGAGAGCCAAGCTTTCAGAATTGCTTTCTTCTTGCAAACAGCAAAGGGGCAAGGCCTTGCCACTCCAGGAATCGAGGCTCAAAGCCATGATGCCTATCAGCCAAATGAGCTGACGCAGAGCACAGGAGTACAGAGCTTTGCATCTTTCAGCATGGTAGTTCAAATCCAGTTTACACCATAGTATCCTGGAAGCCATTTCCACCTTCAAGTTGATCAAACTTCTTTTGATCTAGTTCCTGTCCCACTAGACAAATGTAGTCGTAACAAAACCCACCAGTGCCAGTGCAAGCCATGTTGGAAGCAAGTGCAAGGAGGTGAAGAAATATATGAGCATGGACCTTAAATCTTAGAGAGCCAGAAGGAGGAAAGAATGATGAGCTACCCATGGAGTCATCACAAATGCCTTCTCAGTGCCTTCTTCTATCCTGCTTCTGTGGTCCAGCAATTCATCTGGCTTTTCAATACTGGCAGTCTGACCAGTACTGAAAGATAAGGTGTTTATTTAGTCTGACCAGTATTTAAGGCTAAATGCAAACTATGCGCACATGCGTTTGTAGTAAGGTGCATAGTTGCAATCCTCCCCACTTTATAATTTTTAAATCAACAGAAAACTGTGGCTAACTCTTGGTAAGTAACATTGTCATATCTATAGCTCAATTTTTAACAGTTTTTATCAGTTCTTTCAGTGGTAAAGAATGTATCTTATTGCATAATGCAAAATCCATACAGTCAAATTAAAATTAACACCTGGTGCCAAATCTGTTTTGAGAGCACACATGTTTTAATATTCAGTTTGAGTAGGAAAGCTTATGCTCTTCAGAGGAGATCCATTATACTCTCCGTGGATTAGAATGATATACAGCATTTAGAGAGCTACATATGTGCCCTTTGCAAGGCCACGCTGCATATCCCAGGGCATTTGAGGCGTTACACAATAAAGTTAACCCTGAGCCTATCTCTGCTGGGTAATGGCCTACACCTGCCAGACATCTAGGGAAAAAATAACAATATGATACTTAGATGGGATTGCTTTTAGGAGGCCTCTCATTTTTGCAGAAGATATTTCAACATGTAGACTGTAACATCTGTAATTCAATCCTGCTGACTGGCAGAACTGAGCATCAGAATGATTTTTAAAAGAAGCTGTTGCATGCTGTTTTGCAACTCAAGCTATTACAGTCTTAATTTGCCATGTTATGTATAAATGAACCTAGAGTCAAGTCTTCTTACTTAACTTTAATACTTGTTGATAGTAATGAAAGTATATTTAAAGGAATTATTTCCATGTTCCTGGACCTAAGTGATCACTGACTTCCAGTATAAAGGATGTATTAATTAATATATTATTTGATTAATTGTTGGCTGTTATCTTCATGGAAGTACTTTGAGCTATGCTGAAAGACCACATACTTTTTTTGGTTTTTTCTTAAATAGAGGGACATAAATATTGTGTTTGCTTTGAGAAGGATGTCTGAGGTTGTAGTTACTGCTAATGAATGTAATTCTTGGAATGGCTATTTGTAAGAAGATCAGAAGAGCCACATGGGTTTAAACAAAGGGTCCATCTAGTTCAGTGCTCTGTCTCCAGCAGTGCTGACAAGTGGATGCCTAGGGACCCAGGCAACATGCCTAATACCTTTTTCTTCAAGCCTACAACTATTTTCCATTTTGGAGATTTCCTGAGCTATCGGGTTTTGTCTGTTTACCTCTTTCTATGTACATGTGGAGTTTCCCTTTGAATTTGTATTCTTCTTGCATTCATAACCTTCAGCAAGGAGTCCCGTAGGTCATCACATATTGCTAGGAATTCTTACTCTTTTGTTTGCTTTGAACCTGATTCTCACTTTTGTCTTTTTATGGTGTTTAGTACTTTTATTAGAATGGCCAGCCTCTGCACACTCATGATTCTGTATGCCTTGTTCATAGCATTTCTACACCTACCCTACTCAGTCATTGTTCATTACAGCCTTTTGATCATCTTTTTTACTCTTCTCTGAACCTTTTCCCATTTTAACATACTCTTTTTGTCATGAGGCAACCAGAACTGCACAGAGAATTGAAGGTTCAGGCAAGCCATGAATTTGCATGACATCAGGATGTTTTCTGATTTGTTCTCTAATCCTTTCTAATAATTCCTAAGTTTTTATTTATTTTTTGACTGCTGCTGAGCAGTGCGATGATGTTTTCATGGAACTATCTATCATATACCACTTTAAATTCATCTTTGTTGTATTTCACCTGCCATTTTATTGCCTTGACATGCTGTCAAGTCCTGCCATCCTTCATAGTCTGTCCTCATCCTTATCACCTTGAATATCTTCAGATCATCAGAAAACTTTGTCAGTAGAGTGCTCAACCACTTTTCCAGCTCATTTATGGGTATGTTGAACAGTACAGATCCCAGCACAGATACCTTGCAGAACACCTCTGGTGACTCCTCACTATTGCAAGGACTGACCATTTACTGCTAACATCTGTTTGTTCTCTTTTAGTCAGTTATTTATTTGTGCAAGACATTCCCTCTCTCCTAACTGCTTGAGTGCAGGCACACGATATGCTTTAATTTATTTTATGTTCTGGAAAAATGCTTGATTATTAAATTAATTCTTAAAATGTAAAAAAAAAACCCCTATACCACCCTCTGCCACAAAAAAAAAAAAAAAAAAAAAAAAACCCAGCACTTTATAGACTTTGTAAAGAGAAATCCTTCTCTAGTACTGAACCATTTCCATGGTAGAAGTATGGTGGTGTGTCCACGGTAGATTAAAGCCACACTGTACCCATACCAGCCCAGTCCCAAGCAATAAAAATCAGAGGTTTCTGAGAACGACACTGGAGTCGTAAGTAGCCTCTTCTTACTGCTGTAGAAGCTGTCTTCGAATTACCTTTTTCTTCATGATTATGTTGGATAAGGGTAAGATAGAATTTCAAGGACTGGGCTGATGCATGCAAAAACTGCACAGTTATATAGACCTAAAAGAGCATTTTTGCTTCTAGTATCTGTTACGGCAGCACTGTAGGCTGGTAGACTAGTTTTAAGCAAACTCCAGACTTTTTTTCCATAGTCCCAACAGAGATAGGAGGTGTAATCTGAGCTCCCTGTATGTTATGAAGTCAAAGTCTATTCACTTGGTCTTTGAGCAGGTGATTTGACTATCAGCCTCAGTAAAATAAAGGTTGGTCAGTGTTTAAAGTACCAAATAATTTTTCCAAGATTGTAGAGATGGGATCCAAATTTTCATGTATTGCTCTGAGGTTGCAATGGCAGATGTGTTTAAAGGGTTAACACTGTGGCTCAATCAGAAAGAATGCTTGGCAATAAGAGGAAGCCTGGATTAATGATAGAAAAGAATTCTTAGCATTTTATAGCAGTGGGTATTCGAGATGAGACATGGCTAATGATCAACTAAAAAGGTATTTGCAGCTGTGGTGCTACCTCTCCCCGTAATGCCAACATTAATCAAGCTTTTTCATGCAGCTTTGCAGTCCATTCTATTTTTCATTGTCCTGAATATAAGAACAGAGCTCATGCCCTAATGCACTGAGTCAGAGACCATACTTCTGTGTCAACAAAAGTGATCAGACCTTATTGATTTCTAAAAGCTGCACCTTCTGTACTGTGAAACATAGCAAAATCTTTAACAGAGGCAGTTTCACTTTAAAGAAAAAAAAAAGCCTCTTGTAACCCCAAACTGTAAATATCTCCGGGATGTGAAGCACTTACCGCCATGAATTAACTGCTCATATATTTTATTTAAGTCTTGAATTACAACAAAACATCAGCTGTAATTACAGCATCTGTAAGTCTAGTTTTGGAGTCAGCCATCTTGTTGAAAGACCTTGGCAGTGCGAGAAGCCAGTGAAATCGTGTAAGTCAATGTCCTAGCTGTTCTGATGCTGCCTTCAGAGTCAGAAGAAAAGCTTCATTATAGTGAAAAATTAAACATTTGACATACAAGTTATTTTCAGAATAGCTTCAATCTTTTTAAATAATGAACTCCATAGAATCTCAACTTCTTAGCAAATGTTGATTATCTAAATTCCTAAAGTAAACTACACGTGATGCAGCTTTTGAAACATGAACATGATCTCCCCTCATGTAAACAATCCTCTGCCTTTGTTGTCTGATGCTATCACATTTGAGCGCACATCCTTCTGGATTGCAGGCCCAAGCCTATAAAATCTCGCTATCAAGTACCCACCCCAATCTGCAGATGCTTTATGCCTCTGCTTAACAGCCATGACTCATCCCATTAAAGTCAACAAAGTTACAGTAGTAAAGTTAAGCGTGTGTTTGCAGGAGGAGGCCCAAATTCTCAGAAGTATTTAGGTAACTCAAGATGCAGAGAGATGACTAGTGAGGGAATTTCATGCTGGTGTGACTAATCTCCCTAAGATCTCCTAAAATCAGAGAGAGAGAGAGAGAGAGAAAGAGAGAGTGCTCTTGCAAAGGGGCTTCAGGACAACTAAATTAGGCTCCTGTTTTGGAGCATCTTCCAAAGAAGCCCCCAGCTCTCCCTGTTGTTTAAGAGGTCCTTTAAGTGCTCTATCCTGGGCACCTGGCTCCCACAGAGATCATCAGGAGCCATACCTCGAGGTGCCCAGCCACATCTTGCAAGGAGCTTGTCTGCTGCAATAGCCACCTCGCCAGCTCTGGCAATCGAGCTCCGTGTGCTTGTGGCTCCATAGCACTGCTCACAGCAACGACCTGCACCTGCCATGGCTCTGCACTCTAATGGCCCTGCATGCAGCAAGACCAGATACTGCTGACGCAGGGTAAAGTTTACTTTTCAAACTGAAGGACCAAAGTGAAAATAAATGGAAATATCTTTGACTTTTGAAGGCCTGGAGTTTTAAGATTCTTTTAAATAGATGTTGTAGATAAGATTCTTCTTTCTTAAATGTACAGGGCTGACTAAATGGCCCATCTTCATTTTTCGCTGTTGATTTATAAATACCTGAAATTAAAGGACTAGAAAACATGCAATAACTCCTTCATATTTTAATAAATACGATGTATTTTGAGGATCTTCCAACAGCCATGATTTTGCTGTGTTAAATAAAGTAGATTTTATAGTGCTTTAATCAGATCATGATGGAACATTATGCAAAATATTATGCAATGTAATGCAAAGTAATTAATGCAAGCAGAGAAGTGGTAGGAATGTGAGACTGCTGAGCAGCATGCATTTATGTCACACACTACCTGCTGATTTTCCCAATTTTTCTCTTTCAGATAGTGGTTTCCCGTTCAGAACCCACAGCTCCACATGTCAGCTTTCAGCTAGACTCCCACTCCGTCTCTCCACAAGTTGTTGTCGAGAATTCGTTAGCAGATGATGGCTATACCCTGGTAGTGACTGGGAAAAAGGTGAGTGGTCCATAATCGAATCCTTCTGTGCACTGTGTAAACCTGCCTTCAGAGGAGCAACTTTCAGTAAGAGCCACTCTTCACACTGCTGCTTTGTGCTCTGCATCCTCCTAGCCTCGCCATTCCCTTGGGAACATTGTAGGGGAAAGTTTCCTCCAAGATCTTTTTTCCCCTACTAAACAAACCAACAGTCTAATATTGAGAAATGTTTAAATAATGTAAGAGCTGTGATACAAACCAACAAAAGCCAGGAAAAGCAAATTTTAAGGCTGAAACCCTGTCCTTAATTCAAGTGCTTGCAAAGAAAAAACACAATGGCTTAAGAATAGAATGGTGCTCACAGTTTCCTGGCTTTTGTTGGTTTGTGTCATAACATTGTAACTTTTTAAGGAGGGATGTGTGTGCAAGAGTTACGTGGGTGTGTTTAAAATTGGGACTCAGTGTTCATAGTATGGTTTGAATATTACTTTAGCATGTAGTCTACAAACGGTTAATAAAAGATGAAGAGCTATCATAAATATGCTATTGTCATAAGTAGATATGCATTGCAGAATGGGTTTAAAACATCAGCAGATAATATTACAGATAGATAATCCTAAACCATAATAGTAAGCAATAATTTGACCCGTTGAGTTCTATAAGAATTTACAGAAATACATCAGCCATTAGTAAAGATGGTTATTAATCATTTACTGGAAATGTATGAGATATTTGTAAGAGTAATCTTCAATAAAATGTCCAAAATACGTTTTAAGGAAGGTACTGAAGTGTAAAGATGTATAATTCTTATCTATTTAGAGTGACTATCATCATAACTATCCTGATATTTTAAATTATACAAATTTTAATTCGTATTTCAGGTATAGTATAGGTTTTTTGATGGTAGGTGTTAAAAAACAAGTATACGGGCAGTCACATGCTGTAAGTGTGTCACAGAGACTAATACGGGCTCGCCGAAGCTGAAATAGCCGTCATGCCTATTTTTGCAAACGTATGAACTCGGACATACTGAGATACACTGTTTTTTCCAAGAACTAGTGCAGAACTGGGGGGAGCACACTGCTGTTTTCTTTTTCCATCAGCAAAAAATGCTATCTTGCTGTAAACACCAGATGCTGGTAGTAACTGTATATAACATTAAGATGCCTTTAGGGTTTCTCCCAAGCGAATTTAAAATCATGTCAGTTAAATTACTTATAAGATCCTATAATTACTGAGTGAAAGAGAAGTCGAACTGTGGCTTGCACATCTGAAATCTGAGCAGCACCGCAGTGTATCGCATAAATAGAGACTCTTCTTGCCACTTAGTGTATGTGTTAAAACGATCTGTGCATCGTGTCTTTCCGCCGACAGATAACGAAGATCCCGCTGAAGGGGCCGGGCTGCCACCACTTCAGGTCCTGCAGCCAGTGCCTGCTGGCACCTCCCTTCATGCAGTGTGGCTGGTGCGGCCAGCAGTGCCTCCGGTCTCCCGAGTGCCCCGGCGGCACCTGGACCCAGGAGACCTGCTTGCCTACAGTTTATGAGGTAAAATGGTGTATTTCTCTTATTTATCTCTGAGGGAAGAACGCGCTCTGCACTCTGCGGAAATTTTGTGATTATTTTTGTGCAATTACAATAAATGAAATATCTGCTCTGCTCGACTTCCCCTTGGCCTCAGTGTCCGTGAAGCCCCTGGCTGGATGCACGTAACATCCTGAACACTGCGGGCTCAGGTGCTCACAGTGGACAGGTCTGTCTCATCATCCCGGCTTGCCAGAGGAGAGCCTCGGCCCTGCAAAGCTCTCCTGATGGGGAAACAACCTGTGTCTGAGCCAGCCTGGTGGGGGTCTGATGGGAAAGCCCAGTCAGGAGGAGGAGCACCCTTCCCCTCAGACCCCTCTCAAAGGGAGGAGGTGGAGGAAAGCGCTTCCACCCACAGCTGCCACAGCCTGACCCAGCGCAGGAGGTCTCCGGCCCCCACTCCTCATCCGTCCCCACCGGCTCTGGCGTTGGAGGACAGGGTGGTGTTTCCCCTCTCTGCCCTACCGGAGCTCTGTGGCAGAGCTGTCAACCAAAACATCACCCTGGGGGAGATCTTTTTTCCTAATGTCCCTCCACAGCTCCTTGTTCCCATGGGTCCTCTGGCCACTGGGGGAAACCAGTAGTTGTGGCCTCCCTGGGCTGGGGGACAGCCGGAGCCTGCTGCCGGCCGGCCAGGGCCCAGAAAGGGTGTGCGAGAACAAAACCGCACAGACGAGCGAAGAGCCACACTGGCGCGTTCCTGTTTTCATTTAGCTATGGTTAACGCAGGATTCGCACTGGCCGGCTGTACATGTAACTGAATCATCCCGTGTGAATTGTGACATAGCTGTGAAGGTGGAGGTTTGTGGGCAGTTAGCGGACTAGTAAACCGAGGGAAGGACAAGCGTAAAACTTCCTGGTAGCACATACACCCATTTGCTTTTGTTAGTGAATTTAAATGACACTGTGTAGTTAAAAATACATTTTCCTTTATGGGCATATAGCTTATAAACACAGATGTAAATTTGACATGCTAAACTCTTAGACAGAAAGAGAGACAAAAGATTTTTTCAAATAAATTATGTATTTCTTTCAACCAGGCAGTTGATTTAATGTACAACAACTTTTGATAGAGTAGACAGGCAAAACTGCTAACAATACAGAAACACGTTTACAGGGGTTTTTTTCGTTTCCATATTCGCCTTTCAGATACAAAATTTAGGGTTAACACAGGCAAAATTCAGTGAACAAACAGTGATGCAATATAGGAATCAAACCCAAAATGGATGGAAAGGGGTGTTTGCCTTGCCTTCTGTTGCTATTTACCTTTGGGCAAAGGAGCTGTAAAAAAATTGCAAGCGCAGAATGCGAATATTTTACTTTCATTTTATACAAGAACATACTTATTTCCAAAAGGCTGGATTAGATGATCAAATAGTCCTTTCTGGCCTAATTTTTACGAGACTATAAATCACCAATTCAAAGGTGAGAATTAGTCCTGATGGATTGTTACATACCTGTGCCAGCTCCAAGCTACTCACAGCTATTCTGCACAGCTTGTTTTGTCTTTCCTAGAGCTCTAGCACAAGTACCATCCCTTAATATTTTTTCTTGGCAAAACTTTCCAGCAGCAGCTGTATATTGCCATGCTTCCAAAAAGATTTCTAAGGCTCTGAACTGCTTAGTTTCTGATTTTCAGAGGTGCTGAGCTCATATAGCCCTCTTTAATTTCAATTATGAGCATGTGCACTCAGCAGTTTTAAGAAGCAAGCGCCTGGAGCCCATGCAGGGATGCTTAGACCAAGAGGTGCGTTCCCAAGGCCACCTCTGCAGTCCCTGTGAAGTCGTGGGGAGGACTCATCCAGGGGAGCACTCCTCGGATGTGGGGCGGTGGGAGCAGGCGTGGGGCTGGCCAGGTGCTCCCCTTCCCCATGTGGCTTCAGCCCTGCCTGCTCAGCACAAGCCCACCGTACCCCTGTAATGAATATGGATCTGTGGCACTGACGGATCTTAAGTGAATCTCGAATTACAGCGTGCCCATGTTGGTGGAAGTTGCTTCTAGAAGGCTTGTAAGGAAAAAAATGCAGCTGAGTAGTTAAATCCCTTTGGATTGCTAGCTGTTAAGACAGATTTCATGCTCTACTGGACCATGACATTTAACATTATTACTGAAAAAATTATAAAACAGATTATTCATCATCCTCTGGTCTGTCTTTAAACCCATATGCATAAAATACGAGAAACAAGCTTGTTTTGTTCCTAACAAACAGAGGATGACCTGCTTTGCATTGTATCTGAAATTCAGTCCGAATCCCTCCTAATATTCTGCAGCTTTCAGAGGGACAGATTGCTTGACACATGTCATACGATCGCTTTAACCTGAGGGGAAACAGAGCTTTTCTGAGAGTCAGGTCCAGTGGATGTTAACTAAGTCTTCAACAAAGTTTTCCCAGGTTATTGTACAGAGTGGTGTGCAATTAAAAAAAAAAAAATATGTATATATATATTTTCCTCTCATGAGGGATGTCAGAGAAGAAACTCAGTATTTTCCTGTAGAGTCCTGCAGATCCTTCATCTTTCTACCGTTCTTTAAGCCCTTGTTGTTGGAGCACCCCAGCCCGACAGGGAGCACAGAGCTCCAGCTCTGCCCACGCATCCCCCCTGCTACACCAAAGCCCAGCTCCCACCCTGTGCCTCGGCACCATACCCCGCTCCCATCCATGCCTCTGCCAGCAACAAGGCGTGGTTTTGTCAGCCTGGACAGTAGGTGCCAGGGGAAAGCCGCCGGACTTGGAGGAGGTTCCTCGGAGATCACTTGGTGCTGGAACAAATTGCAGGCATCTGTGTGGGGCATTCAGGTCATGCTGAAAGGTAAATAGCATAAAAGAAGAAATAAATTAGTCTCCCTTTTGATTCTTTGTTGTAATTAAAAACCTGGCATGGTTTGTTGTTGTTTTTAAAGTGAGTAATTTTAACTGCCTTTTATCTCAGATGTATCAAGAACATCAGGCCTTCTGCTGCCTGTTTAGGATGGAGGATTTGCTGTAAATTTCACATGTGGCCTGTACATGTTCTTGCCTCTTAACTAAAATGAATGGACTGTTGAAACTTTAATAAATAGATGCTTTCTTCCAATAATTTATAAAGTATGTGAGTGGATATTAGCATAATAGCTGTCAATATAAACAAAAGAAAAACACAATACTTGAAATTTTTCCAAAAAGAAAAAAGTTAACTTTCTCTCTCTTAACTCAAATCAAAGTCCGGAGAGCAGCAGGGAGAAGCAGAACATCAGCCTTGCAGCAGGACTTGCTTCGTGTTACCAGTGGAGTTACTTTGCTATATAGAGAACTTTTGAATCCTAAATTCCACAGCATTTATAACTGATCTGGGCTTTGCTTAGTTTCTGTTACTACCTGCACAATGGAAGTACACAGAAGATGCCTATGTATGCCTCTGTTGAAAGTTCAGGAGGTTCACTATTCATTCTTGTTGACTCTCCCAAGAAAAAATCTGCAAAACTACATTTGACTTTCAGTGCTTTCATTGTACAGAACAAGTGGAATAAAACTAAAGAAATTATAAAAACAGTCTGGGGGAGTTTCTGCAGAACTTAAATTAAAAAGTATACGATTTGGTTTGTTTTTTGCTATCTACTTAGAAGTCTTGACTCATAAATTTTCTGGCAAAATGCAGTAAATACTTTCACTCTCCCTCAATTAAGGCACATGGGCTGCTATCACAAGTCTTTTTTGGCAGATAAGATCACTCAAAACCAGTTAAATGCCTTCGGTTTTTATTCTGTATGGTTTGTGAAGCCTAATTTTAACACACTTATGTTGTTAACTTATGGATTACATTTCAAACTCTTCAAAAGCCACACGTCAATGCATTATTGTACAAAACATGAGACATCCTGTACCCCCACAGAGCAATTTCAGTTTCTGCTAGGGTTTTGTTACTCCAAAAATAGATAGTGTGCTGAGATATTAAGTAGAGTGGAAAACTAGTATCTGAAGTCAATCCAGATTTTTAATAAAAAAACAAAGAAATAAGGGAAAGTTAAACTTGGGAATAGCACAGACTCCACAGGACACAGTTCTGCTCCACACTCATAGCTGCGGTGTTGTGTGTCAGAGGGCTGTGCGAGTATCACTCCTTTTTTATGGGATTTGTGCGAAAGTACTGTTCCTGCATAGGTTCCCTCTTTGCTCATTGGGAGCTGATTCAAAGCACATTAAAATAGGAATGATTCCTACCGGCTTCAGTGCATTTTAGATCAGACTCTTTGTCTGGTTTCTAATGGGGTCAGTAAATTTCCCCATATAGAATATATGGTATAATTCTTTTGAAGTATTCTTCAGCTGCCTTTCTATCTACAATAGTTCATTTGTGAGAGTCTTGAAGTATAGCTACAAGAGAGTTGAAAAGAAATGTGCTGTCTTACTGGATTTCCAGATGAAATAATAGCCAAGTATCTCTCAAACACTTTCCTTTCAGCTTGAAAATGAAGTCAGGTCCTTTGAAAGGCACAGCCGTATTGCATTTTAGGGGCAAAACTGCTGTCACTAAAGCACTAAGTCTAAGACATTTAGGCACTATGACCACAAATGTAAATTCAGTCTTTCATTCTCTGTTGTTTGTCCAGTGGTACTGGTATGTTTGCAAAATTATGCAGTATTCTTAAAAGTCCTCATAAACCCTGAACCAATGTCGTTTTGATTTTATATTTTTTTTTACTGGCAGTACTGGCCAGTACTTTTACTGAGTTTTGTAAGACTTCTATAGTGTTCCTACATTTTTCCCACCATTGTTATGTTTTACAGGACAATTTACAATATACAGAAAAAAAAGCATTTCCTTTGTAGATTGTCTCTGTGTTTCTGAGGGGTAGTTTATTTTTAACTTGGAATTAGAGGTGACCAATTATAAAAGATTTAGGGAAAAAAAAAAAAACGTTAACTTTATCACAGCCACTGCAATATCGGATTTTGTGTCTTTGAAGCTACTTCACTCTGAACCCGACTTTCATCAGGCTGACAAAAAATGGTCATTTTGGGGCTCTTTTGTGTTCAGCATTCAGCTTCTAACAAAATAAGTACATTGTATGTTTAACATGCCAGAAAGAAGATGTGAAAGACAAGAACGGCAGGATTTAAAAGACTGTTACAATGCACAGCTTGCTCAGTGCCCCTAAACACTATCCTTCAAAGCTTTCTGGTATAGGTTTTGTTATTTATTGCTACTGTCAGAGAAAGCTCATAATGTGACAAATGAAAGGTGAAGAACAATTAAGATGAATGGTAGGACATAGTCTACCAGAAGAAATGTTTTTCTAAAATTATTCCTTTGCACATTCTTTAACTCCATTTGAAGTTAAAGAAAACCTGATGTAACTAACACAATATTTTTTTTAACAGATTCTCCCGAGCAGCGCTCCCTTGGAAGGCGGGACAAAACTGACACTGTGTGGATGGGACTTTGGATTCAGCAAAAATAATAGATTTGAATTTAAAAATACAGTAGTCCATATTGGAGGACAAATTTGTGCTCTGGAAGCAAAATCTAGCAACAAAAACAAGTAAGAAACCTAAAATATTAATTTCCTTTTATACAGATGTTCTTTATGCAGTATGGGGTTTTTTTAGGATATAAACATTCAGTCTGTAAGTGTCATGTCCAATTCTGAAATTTCAAACAGGAAACAATCCCTTGGTTTGATAAGGTCCCCAAGAAAAAAGTGCTCAAGATGGAGATCAAATAAATCTAGTTAATACTGATAGCTCCTGCAGCAGCTTTTTCTGGTTTGTCTGCGAAATGCTGTTCAACATCTGTGGGAGCTGGCAAGAATGAAACTATTCAAAGGTTTGAAAAGGAGGCAGGTTCCTCTGGCCAAGATCCTGCTGGGCTCAGTTATGTCACCTCCGTCTTCCTGATCTGTGAAGCTGCTGGAGAGAGATGTAAGAAGATGCAGGTATTTTGACATCCAGAGGCTTATGACCCTCAGCTGCACCTCTCCTCCTCCTCCTCAGAAATAAGTATTTGAGACAGTGGGATAATGGCTATTCTGGTTGTTATCTTGAAGAAATATGAAGTTCAATGAATATCCTCTCTCAGTTCAAAGCATATGACTATCTGCTACTACAGCAAGGTGCAAATCATGTCACAGATACACAGCAGCGAAAAGGTCACCCTCCAGAAGTACTGAGCACTCTCCTAACTGCTATCCTGAACAGTCTTAATGCAAACAAAATTATTTAAGGAGATTAGCTTATATATGAGACTGTGTAAATGTAATGTAATACATTGACACATGCGGTCACAAAAGTTCAAGTTTAATTTTTGGTAATATTTAGATACAACAAACTTGTGTATATGATGCATTTTTTCTAATCCTGTTGTCTGCCAAAATTTGGCACTAAAGGAGAATTCCAAAAACCAGCTTAGCCATTGAATGGGAGGTATTTGTTTTCTCTAGCATGCTTTGTTTTTCTGAAATGTATTTGGTATACTAAAATTATTTTCTCTGGCCAAGTATGAACACCACCGTGTTTGTATTTAGTATTAAAGAAGACAACTACAGTTCTTTTAGCTATTATTTCTGAAATGTCCCTGACATGTATAGATTGATGATTTGTTTAATATGGATCCTCCATTATTATGAGTTTCATGTGGTTCTATTTTAATACAAAAAATCAAGCCAGAGAAAAAAATGTAATCCCATCTTTTTCCTTGTTTTCCAAAGGCTGGAATGCACAGTTCCTGCTGCAAAAAATCCAAGTTTTAATATATCCAGTAGTATTTCTGTTGGACATGGCAAAACACTATTCAATACATTTTCGTATGTGGTAAGCACTATGATTAAAACTTTATTGTCAAAATTAGCTTCAATATTAACTGGAAAGAGACTTCTCATGAGTTCAATCCAGTATGGTAATTCTATATTCCTGTTTGCTTTATTATTACTTCATGGAAATGCTAATAAATGTTTTAAGATTCTTCCTCTTTACATTTTGAAAACAATTTAACAATCCACTGTTGTTATTTTTAACCCCTCCTCAGAATCCTGTCATAACAAGTATCTCTCCCACCTATGGCCCCAAATCTGGAGGAACATTGCTCACTGTAGCTGGAAAATACCTAAACAGTGGCAAATCCAGAAGGATTTTTGTTGGTGAGAAACCATGCACCTTGAAAAGGTAATGTACTTACTAAAAAGCAATGCCTTTGATATTGAAATGGCTTGATTAAAATGTCTTGGAGTAAAAAAAAAAAAACGCAAACATGCATTGCTCTCCTCTCCTTGTGTTACATATCAGAGAAATGATACTGCAATAAGCATTCAGTTCTGGATTACATCCCGAGTTTACAATGTCTGAAAGGTTTCTAGAAAGGACCACGGTTCCCTAGAAGACTTGTTTATTTTGTAATGCCTTCATTAACCTCATTAAAAGGTTGCATAGAGAAGTAGCGAATCGGCTTCTAATGGACTAGGAACGGACCATTTCCCATCATTTTTGTCACCCTGACTCGCACACACTCAGCCCTCTCTCTTGTATCAGCAGGAGCTGCTGTTCATGGAGCAGCTCCCAGTGAGCGTTCAGTGGATGCAGGTTACCATTTCCTGCTGGTTTGTTCAGTGGAAACCTGACCAGTGTGGGAGTGTGTATCCCATGCAGAGGAGCAGCTATTTCTGCATTGCTACCAGTGAACATCCTCCAAACCAGAGGCAGCATCAGTTTGGGACTTTTCATAGCATACATTAAATTGTTTTGAGGATTAAGCCAGAATATCTTGTGGCTCTGTACTGGATCCAGTAGGAGCTCGGTCAAGAATCTTTGACATGCTCTGTCTGGAAATGCCTTCAGTCCCAGCTGAATATAAATGTTAAATACCAAGCACAGATTCTCTGCTGTGGGCAGACAAGTGTTTTGAATTTGGTAGCCATTCTACCATTGCGCAAATTCTGCTCGGTCCTGTTTTCAGGTACAGCAGTGTGGCTCCCGCTGGAGTGAACAGAATTGTCACCTCTGCTGCCAAGGGCAGAATCTGGCCCACTGTGTTCCAGGAACAGGATGCCCAGCAATTCCCCTAAATTTTTATCCTCTCTGAATGACTATGGAAAGTCATAGTAGTGAAACGTCATACTTGCGCAGAACATGGGGAAGGAATAGCTGACCTCTAGGTATCAAACCGTAGCTGGGGCTTATCCAGTAAGCATCCCCACTACCCGTCTTGCTCACCAGCCAAGTTGTCTGGAGACTTCTACGTAGGTCTTAGCCAGTTTCTCAGGGCAGGTATTTCTCTAGGTAAATTGGCAGCTTTCCCCAGTTCTGAGGGCAGCTAGATCAAGGATTTATTTTTTCCTTTAAAAGGTGGTAAAAAGCTTCCAAATACATATGAAAAAATCACTAACCCCTATAGCACATGGTGAGCCCCACCTTCCTGGAAAGATTCAGAAATGCCAAAAAATGCCTCTTTTGTGTAATTTGGAGACAGTCTCAGAATGACCTCACTTGGAGGGCTCCTGGATATGGTTGGACCCAAATCACTGAAACCAGCGCACAGAGTTGTATTTGCTTCTGCAGTCAGTCGTTACTATTGCCTCTCATGTGCCCTGCTCCCTGCGGCCACACGTCATGTGCTTCAGGCTTCCGGATGATAGAATCATAGAATTGTTTGGGTTGGAAGGGTCCTTAAAGATCATCCAGTTCCAACCCCCCTGCCAGGGGCAGGGACACCTCCCACTAGACCAGGTTGCTCAAAACCTCATCCAACCACCCCTCTGCTGCCCACTCACCCACTGAGCTCAGCGTAGGAGGAAGACTTCCAGGGCCAAGCATGAGAGAGCAAGGGAAAGGTGAATATCCCAGAGACTCTGCTGCTGTGATGAATTCAGCCAGCTCTTCCTGAATTTTCACCTTCTCCTCCCTTCTCCTTGCCCTCTGCCTGCCCCTCAGCAGTGCCTGGAGTCAGCAGGTGCCCCCGGGGTGGGATATCTTCAATGTGCTGGTACATCCCCCACCAGCACCTTTTCTTGAGGTTTTTAACACAGGGTAAATCCTGTGGATTGGGAAGAAAAATATGTTTTTCCTTGGTTACAGCAGAACAAGTCATTCTCTTTAAACCTGGAAGCTTCCCAGCCTGGAAGCTGCTTCTGTAGGGTGCAGGGGCTGATGTAGCTGTCACCAGCACTGGGGAAACACCTTGCAGCAGTCAAGGTGCAAGTCAATCAAATTAAGATGAGTCTTGAGCCTAAGCAGTGGTGTTGCTGTTTCTACCTCATGCCACGCTTATTTGTTGCAATCTGATCATCCAGTAGGGGAATCAATGACTTTTTTTACAAGCAGATCCTTAGGAGGGGTTGGGACTCACTAAAAGGACAGTGTTTCAAACTGAGTATGTGTTGTATAATGCTGACAAGCAAGCCCTTTTCTCTCCTTCCAGTGTATCGGTGAGCACAGTGGAGTGCTATACTCCAGCACAACGAATTCCCCAGGAATATCGTGTGAGGGTGGGAATCGATGAAGCTATTCGAGACGCGAGCGGTCCTTTCACATACAGAGAAGATCCCGTTGTTTTAAAAATTCACCCAGCCAAATCTTTTCTTAGGTGAGTAAAAGTTTTGTGCAGAAATAAGTAATGAATGAAAGAGGAATGACTACACTGAGCAGCAATCTATCAAAAGAAATTGCATTTTTATCTCTATCTGCCATGCCAATTGCTTCTATTATGGTGCAGTTGCAGAGGGCAGATCATTTCCTTTCAGAGGTGAAGGAGAAGGGGGAAGGGCGCCTCTTTTCTGTATGTGATTTAACTCCTAGCTGCTGCTGAGCGTACCTGTGATGTCCTGCTGAGATACCTACTGTACAGCTAAGTGTGTCTCCTGTACTGCATCTGGACATTACACTGATGAGTGAGGAAAATCATTTTATGTGACAACTCAGCAGTACTCAGGAGAGCAAATGGATTTTAAAATAGTCTAATCCAGCGCTACATAAATATTATGAATATATATGTATGGTAGTATGTGTGTGTTTTTAAGTGACATTTTTATGGTCTCAGTAGCTCTAATCCAAGCCATCTGCCTTTGCCAAAAAAATGTCAGCAGTAAAAAAGATACCTTTTTGAGCACTACTGAAAGTAATAAGTTAGCAAATGCTAAGTACAAGTATACACCCTCCTTAAAAAAGTACGCATTTATTTTATATCCTGGCACACCACAATTCTAATTTTTTTTCTTGTGTTTGATTAGTTGTTATAGCAAGTGTAAAATTTGTTTCCCAGAAAAATAATCTCACTGATCAGAGCTATGTATTTGCATTCGCCCCATATATCCCTAATTCTGGTTTTATGTTGTCATCTACTCTAAAATATAATTTGTAATTAAGATTATCATAGCAGATGTATCATTATCCTACTCTTTTTTTTTTTTTTCCCCTAGTGGTGGAAGTACAATCACAGCTCAGGGAATCAACTTGAACTCAGTGTGCTTTCCTCAGATGGTGATTACTGTACCTAAACTGGGAATGAACTTCTCTGTGGTGAGTCAGTCTTGGAGAAGACAGTCTGTTATCTTGACATCTTCATGTGGTGAATGGCACTGAATTTTCAGTCAAAATACTTTAATTTTTGCTTTGAAACTTCAGGGCTTCCACTGACACTTTGTGGTTTTCTGCACAGACTGTTTCCACTGCATGGGCAAAACTCAACAACAAATTTGAAATTAAGCTGGGGGTAGAAAAACAGTTCCCAAGGAACCTCTTCCAAAGAACTAAGGCTTTTACAGTATCTGATGACAAGATTTTTATATTGCAGTTTAACAATGCAAGTGACTAAGCACAGAACAATGGAATACAGGTATGTCAGATTACACAACAAGTTCAAGTGCTACTGTGATAGGTAGGAAATATATTCAAATGGTGACTGTGGATATAAAAGGAAAATGGAACAAACATCAAAGAAAGAGGAAAGGTAAATATGTAAAATCAAAAGTAGGTATTATTTTGAAGAATTTCTGATTGCCAAATTACGTACTGGGGCAAATATTTCCTAACTTATCAAAGTTCAGCCACTAAGCTTTAAGAGAAGTTTGGGCTTTTGCAGTTGGGTATCTCTGCATGAACAGAGGGTCAGTCAGGGATCTGAGCCTTCTTTTGTTACTTGAGTTGATAATACACAGTGTCTAAATCTAAATAAGGTGATCAGATATGACCATATGATCTACTTTAATTTTTGTAAGGCAAAGATAACATTTATTGGCTACTTGTGCTGGAACTGTTTCCTGTAAACTTTTGCTTACACATTTGTGTTGTGCCTCCAACATTTTCTTATCCTGTAAGGTCTGTTTAGCCTAACTGAAGCTAAATTGACCTACACTCTTTATGACATGCTATGCTACTGCTCATATTCTCAGTTTATTCCTAATGATCGTTATACACTATTTCCTGTACTGAATTCTAAGTATTAGACCTAGGTTTGCTCAAAGCATTTAAAATGGTATGTCTGCAAATTTGCAGTCTTTTATAGCTTCAAGGTCATAACATTCTTCATGATCCTAATTTGTATAATATTATGAGTGTCGGGACCTGAATTTCAGATGGATGTGATCATGGCTTGTAATTTAATTGGTTCAGATTTTAATCTGAAAATCAGTGCCCCTGCAATGAAACATGGTGTTCAATGTTATCAAAAAGACACTTTACCCATGAGTTAGAAAGCACAACATTTCAGTGAAATCAACCAAACTCAAAATTTGTTAGCTTTTGAGTAATGTGTGCATGATTATTTCTAAGTACAAAAGATTTCCAAAGAAAAGGTCATTGCTGAATGTTTTGACCAGTCTTTCTTTCAAAATAAAGATCATCACTTGCTTTCTCTGTTCCCCTGTGAGAATATGCAGTATTGCTTCTCTTCAGGCCCTGATTCTGCATACCTTGCTCATCAAATATTTGTAACTTCCACAGAATTTTAACAGATTTGAAAGAGTCTGAAGTTTTAAAGAACTAAATCCACTGTCCAAAAGTGACTGGGAACTCCAGACAATGAACACTGTAGAGTTTACCCTCTCCCCCAGATATCAGGGAGCAGCCTTTCCTTTGAGCAGTGGTTTGCTGCCATCCTGCATTTTAACCTGCTATTAGAAAAAAGACATGGACACAGACAGTCAGAATTATCTCCCTTATTCTTTTTCTTTTCATACCTTGCAGTGTGGATGATATTTGCCAACACACAAGAAGAGGCAGGTCTGACTCTCCTTTTCCATAAGGATATCTGTCCTCTACCACTGCTGATTGCTAAGAATCTGCCCCAGTGTAAAAGGAGCTGTACGCAAGTTCATTCTCCCTGCACAAGGGGTGGAATATAACCTCAAACAGATTATAATCCAGAGTGTTTTATACTTTGACACTGCCCAAGCAATATATTTTGCTCTATTGAAATTAAAGGCTTTTGGCACTTGGTGGCTTTACCTCCCTGTGTGGGCCCAACTCTGCTTGCCATTTGTTCTGCCACTAGTCATTACCTTGAGCTTATTTCTCAAGGAAGGATATTTCTTAGGGAGAAGGGAAAGATTTATAAGTGGCAAAACAAGATTTAACTGTGGAACTGAGGAAATTGCTGGTGGAGGATGCCTACGGCTGCAGCTTGCCCCGTCCTGCGCTGGAGATTCTGGGCCCTATGCATAAGCGATATGCCAAAAAAAAACCTTTCATCCAGTCATTACAAAAATAAACAGTAATGAGGAACTATTTCCAGGAAGGATCCAGAGCACTGCAATGACCAACTATCCCTTTTATACGGGAGAAAACAGGTTGTGGTCCTGAATAGACTAAACCCAGACAAACAGTACAATACAAATGAAAATGATCAAGATGTCCTATAGCTGAGGTTATGTATCTTTTTGCTTCTTTAGTTTGGGAGAGGAGAGCTGAGTCATTTTTTTAAAATTGTTATTTAAGACCTTTTTCTTTTCAGTTTTCTCTCACCAGCCTCCTCCGAGAAGCTGCTTTTGTCAGCATTCAGAAACTCTGGCTCTTGGGAAAACCAAAGCCAGCACTGAAACACATCCCAAAGCATCAAAGGAAAGTACAGCTGGGAGGGACCACAAAGACCTAACCTGGCCTGCTTCCCTGTGGCAGGAGCAAATGTATGCAGACCACTGCCTGATGGATATTTGTCTAGGCTGTTATTAAAGCTCCTTGTGAAAGAAATTTCACAACCTCACTTAAACAAACTTTGGAGAGAGCTGCTCTACCTGCTTACCTAGTGGTTTGGAAAGACTTCTTTCTAATAATTAACCCAAATCCTAGCTGCTAATTAGCTATCTCTTTTTTTTAACCCTCAGTGGACAGGAACAACAGATTACCAGTCTCTCCTGCTAATTTTATATATTTGCACTACATTATGATTCAGCCTTTCTCTTTTCCAGTTAAAACAAACCAAACTGGTCTAACTTCTCTTGATACCTGTTGTTTCCTAGAGCTCTGCTCATTCTTTCTGCCACCTCCCAGACCCTCTCGCATTTACAGAAAACTGGTGGTGCCTGATTAAAAAGAGGTTTATCCTTTTCCTGTCAGCTATCTCTCCCTGAACCCTTAATTCACTCCATCAGCCTTAACTGTGGCCTAGAGCCCTGCTGGAGTCCTAGTGTGAGTGGAGGGTCATTTTGCAAGCAGCAGGAGCTGTTGGGGATGTTCTGCATCCCAAAGCCTCAGGGAGCAGAGCCAGCTGACATGCCCTGCGGCGTTTGCTCTTCTCTGCCTGTTTCTTTACAACCCAGTGGAAGAGATGAGCTGTACAACTGGTAAAAGAGGTTTTCTGGAACAACTCCCCATAAGAAATGCAGTTTCATTGAGACTGAAAAGTTTTGGGGGCAATATGCCAGGCCCTTATAGAAGAAACATTTAAGTTGAGCTTTTCAGCTTTCATATCTGAAGTTCAGTATTTCTGAAACTTTTTCTTCTACAAGGCAAAAATGCCTTACTTCAACTTTATCATTTTCATATTATATTTATTTAAATTTCCTTAAAATCACTCAATGCTATCTTCACACTAGTTGTATTTTTATTATATGCTATGTTAGCACTATCAAAATAATACATTTGCTTTATTTGAATCTGGTATTTCAATGAGTGAAAAAAATGTTCTAAAGTTATTGAACTATATGTTTCAATACTCACAATGTGTTTCTTTTTAATTTCTGTTTCATGAGATCTTTTGACCATTTGTTCTCACTAGGAACAAAAAATATGAAAGTAGGCAGTGCTGCATAAATTCCCAAGAGCTCTAGATAATGCACAAGGATACGCTAACCGTCTCAGTTCTGCTAACACATCCAGTTCCTGTGTGAGGTGCACATGAAGGGAAGCAGCTCATTCCTTCCTTTCACTTTGCGTTGTGCCTGTGAAAAAGCTTTGCACAGTTTGGAATGGTGTTTGATCAGGAGAGTGATTTACAAAAATGAGTGTCTTCTAACCTCTGCTGTAAGTCGTGCTAGATGTTTCCTGTGCTTCTGAAGCACTTGAGGCCAATATTTTGTCTTTGAAAGCCTGTACTTTGCAGTGATTCCCCAATAGTGAACAAGTGGTCATTCAGGAATCCTTTGCTGTAGCATTTTTTTAATATTCCCTCAATTAACTAGTTTGGATATATATTGCAATTCCTTAATCTCTTCTAACCATGAATGTCCCAAGATATGCAAGGTTGCAAAATTATGGAGAAGCACCTTTTAATACATGACCTTCAATAACTGACCTTGTAGCTATACAAGATCATCTCTTTCCACAGACTTTTAATTATCTCTTCAGTAAGCAGTCTCTTGAATTAACTTTATAATTTCTTAATTGTTCCCTGCTAGATGCCATTTCCTGCTGTTTTATAGGAGAATTTTAAAATGGCCTAAAGTTTCTTCAATGTTTACAAGTCTGTGAACAATCCAGGCTCGTAATAATCATAAAATGCCCAGAATTCACCTGTGAGTGCCTATCTTAGATTTATTAAATAAAATAATGATAGAAGAAATTCCCTGGAAACTGTGGATGGTAAGTGTGTGATTACTGAAGATATTCCCAACTACCTATCCAAAGACACTCGGGATTTAAGTCTCTATCTGTGTTGACTCTGTGGCACATAAAGCTGCCACAGAAGCCCAGCAAAGAGTTTCCCTCACGGAGGGGAACCATTGGCCTTTCTTTCCGTGCTGAGTCTGCACCTCATGCACATGTCCTGGCAAGGAAAGAG
>NW_010114316.1:62965-78628 GCF_000699245.1 Pterocles gutturalis
AGGGGCTGCCAGAGAAAAGCCCACGCTGTGAAATCACCTACTGCCAGAGATGTGGTACTAGTAGGTACATTGACCATCCCAAGCCCCGGGAGGAATTTAGACTCCCAGTCACTATTGGTCATGTTGTGCGAAGGGCTGGCTCTCAGACCCAGAAGCAAGAGAGGTTTTACTCTGCCTTCTGGTCCAATGATCTGAGAGACTGGAAGTATCATCTTCCATGCCTTCACACAAGAAGACAACTAGAAGAAAAATGCTCCCAGTCCATTAGGGCCATTCATTGCACTACCTGAAATGGCAGTAAAAGTCGATGAGTTCTCTGAAAAATCTTCAAGATGCCCTGCTTGAGTGTCCCTGCTCAGTTTCTCACCTACACAGAAAAGCCTTCTGAATGGGCTTTGCTCAAGTCAACCTGAATTCTCATCTCTTTCTATTGAGAAATCATCCTTTGGCAAAGATGGCTGGAGAGTCTCCTGGTCTGTCTTTAACCTCATTCACCTTCCATTCCTCACTGGAACTCCAAAAGTTTACTTTTTATGAAAGGACAAATTGGCCATTTTCTCCTTTCTGACTACTACAGATCCTGAAATACACATCCAGCTGCCCCTCTCTTATCTGGGTCAGCTGCTGGGAGACCTTTGGAGCTCAGAGATCCTCCCTCATACTTTTCCTGTTGTTCTACCAGATGAAAAAGAATCGAATTGGACACCGAAGTTCAGATGCTGTAGGTCAGGTTTGAATTAATTGCCTCAAGGGTCATATTTTACAAATGAAACAAGAATACATACTTTTAAGTGATGAGTCATATGCATTGTGCAATGGATTATCATTCCCTTTGGGGTATAGTATTTACTTATGCTTGTGAAATGCTCCATAATTTTTACATCTTTTCTTCTTTATTATCTTCAGATGTAGATTATAGTCACAAGAAGAATGTAGGCTTAGCTTTTAAAGTGAAGGTACTTTAAAGCCTAATTAAATAAAAGTTAAAGGTGCTGGGTGATACGCAGTATCTTAATTGAGAAGGCAATAGATTGAATTAGGGTTTTTTTCTTATAGATCCTCAATCCAATATTTCTTGAAAACTAAACCATCATATTCTTCAATTGCTAAAACCAATTTCAAGGTAAAAATGTCATGTCAAATCATGTACCAATAAGGGCATTGCAAATAAGATTTTTCATGACCTTACCAATCAGTCACATTGCATCCCCTCCAAAGAGTATTATTAGATTTTTATTATTTTCTGAAAGCTTCCTCTTCAGAGACCAGCCTGATAAAGTAAAGTATCTGATTCTAATAGATAGCCACAAACAAAGTTACGAATACCACTGCTATTCATTTAAGGGACAACACTACTCTGCAGTAGATAAAAAGTGTAATGAATTTACATTAATCAAATAAATATAATGATTACCTGGGACATATTTGGTTTTATAATTATATATTTTAGTAATCTCTTTTTAGAATCGACACAATATGATAGACATCTTTAAGAATATTCATGTATCATGGAAAAAGTATGGCTTGATCATCCATTATACTAATGATGCATCTTATTATTACCATACTGATTCAAGTTAATTTATAGATCCATGTGAAATAACAAAGCCTGAGTTATGGTCAATGGTGTGTAACAAGGTATTCAAAAGAGGAAGAACAGTCTAATACTGTAAGCAAATGGAGTGAAATTCTGTCTTGTGTCCCACAGATTACCTTCTTGCCATGGGGGATGCACAAATATTTCCAAATTTGTGCTAGGAATCTAAATGGGCTGTTAGTTACATGGGTGCAAGTCCCATTAGCATCACTGAGAGCTGCACTAAGTTATTTAACTGAGTACCAGACTCACAGCTCACAGACACGTAACCCTTGTAGCAGAGCTCTAAAACTAGTACTCAGTTTCAGAGCCTTGAAAATTATTCCCTGGGCAGATTCAGTATTTCACAATATTATGCACAGAAACATGAATTGCTGTGGCGATAAGAAAAAGTGCTGATTTGTGGATAGCTAATTTAATCCCACTTTTTAAACTAATGTGAGTATATAACTGATATAGCTTGAACAGTTATGTCACTGATTTGAAACAGCAAAACTACATTGCATTAATTTAACATATTAGAGACAAATGTAAACTAATTTTGCAGCTCCTTCAGGCAGCATTTTATAATGAGAATCAATTTAATTTGAAAAACAGAAAAATTGAGTTTTTTTGGTCTTCTCTAGATGCTCAAATGTATGACTAGGAGCTAAACCCCATTCTTATCGAGGCACATGTAAGCCACTCTATTTATATTAAAAAAAAAGTGTAATCTCTGTTGTCAGTGTACAGGGAACTACTTACAGAAGGTTTATACTGCTGGAAGAAAAATACTTCTGTGGAGCTGAAGCGACTCTGTTTGTGCCAGAAATCCTTCACCCATATCTACAGTAGGCAGCATGAAAGGGAGGCACAGAGGAGGGAATACACGACACAATCACAAACAAGCGACTCTGTGGTTTGTGTGATGCTGCCCAGCACCCACAGTGCCTCCCATCGATGCTTGTGGATGTACTGTTGACATTATAATCAAATTAGTCATGTAGAAACCTTCAGAGTCAAGAAAGAGAAGTCGACCCTTCTAAAGCACTGTTAATCTAATTAAAGCTGTTGTCTCAGACGGATCAGATGAATCCCCCTCTAGGTGACCTGTTTCCCTCTGTTCACTGCACGGGCAGTTTAGACAGCTAACTCCAATGCAGGTATCTGGATGCAGGCTAGATGAATCCTGTCTGCAAGGATTCATGTTATCCCTGCAAACTGCCTAAACTCAGCTTCAGATCAGGCTGCCTGCAAACCCCTGCTGCCCTTGCTTGCAACACAGCAATCCTTTTAGGAAGGATCTGGGTCTGTCTTGTCTGTCCCACGAGTCTGTGTCAAGGTGGTGTGGGACAGAGGGAAGCACTCTGGACAGATATTTCACACTGGATCGCACCCCCACAGCACAAAACATGCCCTGGCAGGTCTTCTGGATTGTGGGGTGCACTATCAGCTTTCCCTTGGGAAGCACCTCTAGAGCAGGCCCTCACAAGAAATAACAGCAGAGTGAAGGGCAAGCGTGGCTTTAAGCCTGTTGTCAGGCAGCTCCTGCACAGCAGTGAGGGGCAAACATATCATCCCCACTGGTCCAAGGAGATACAGCGTGAAGCATGTCCCACAGTCGACACTCCTAGGAGGGACTTGCATGACACCAGCATACCTAAGCACCGAATACCACATGTCTGGGGCCTTATGCATTTTTTGAAAGAAGATACACTTCGCTGCGCTTTCATGGTGCAGAATCCCATGGTGGTTTTGACTTTAAAGCACTTTCTCACAGCATCCATAATGTCTTTTTGGAAACCTAGTGGCTTAGCTATGCTGTGGGTAAAACAGTGCTTCACTTTTGTTTTCCACTGTTCCAGTCAGATTCATTTGCCCTATTTTTATCTTCCCCTCTGGTATCTTGCTATTGCCTTGGTGGTGTAAAAGGAAGATAAATTCATGTGTCAGTCACTCTGACATAGGCTGGGTAAACTGAATTATGGCTGCTTTGTGTCCCAGTACATCTCAGTACATCAGGATAGCCTCCTCATGGTCCTTGGCTTTGGAAATAGTTTTCCATTAATTATGTGCAAAATATTTATTTTAAACATGCTGTGAACAATCAGGCCAGGAAGGTTGCTTACTCGAACATTTCCTCAACAAGAGTGCAAACACCATTGACATGAAGTTTTTATACTTTACTCCCAGCTCTAACTAAATGCTGTGTAGCACTAATCAGGATTTTGCTTTGGTTGAAGAAGAACAAGACCTCTGGTGTTTATTTTTTCAATACACGTGTATTGTTAAAGAACACTTACGTTCATCAGGGACTTCCTATGCACATACTTACTCAATTACCTCTTTCTTTCTTTCTTACAGGCATGTAGCCACCGCTCCAGCTCAGAGATAATCTGCTGTACAACTCCTTCACTGAAAGCCTTCAATCTCCAACCACCTTTTGTAACCAAAGTGTTCTTTATTTTTGACGGTGTCAACTCTTTGTACTTTGATTTTGATTATGTAAATAATCCTGTATTTAAGCATTTTGAAAAGCCAGTGTTCATCTCAAGAGGCAACCAAAACATTCTGGAAATTAAGGTAAGAAATGTTGAAATATTTTTTTCAATTATTTGCATGCTCACATCAGCCGTGTAGTGTAGAACAGACATTTTGATGAAATAAAGAAAGCCCCAAGGAAGCACAGACAGAGAGCAGTGAGAGCGACAGAGAGCAGTGTGTTCAATACTATGTTCATCCAAGCCCCCAGCTGTCACAACTTAAAAGATACAGAGCTGAAACCAAAGATATACCAGGGTGGTTGTTGGCATCAGGTGGGGTGGGAAAGGGGCTTTCCTTATCCTCATGGGAGGACCACGCTGCATCAGCTTCTGATTCCAGTGAGCAGCGTCACCAGTTCAGGATTAAACATGGCCATCAGCCCAGAACCTGAAGTGTGTGGTCTGCGTACAAGTCCCAGCTCTTACTGTCACAGGGTTTTGTGTCCTTCCTCACAAAAGACCTGGAGTTGCCTTTAGAAAGTGGCCTAGCAGCTTTGGCTCTCTAGAGCTGAGGGAAACTCTGGCCTATGCACGAAGTCACTCATGAGCATCAGTTACCACTGTAGCCTAAATATTTACGGATCCATGAAAAATGCAAAGTTGATGCTGAGTGCCTGTTAAAAGAGCACTGAGAATAGCCTACACAGCACTGACAAACTTCTCTTAGGAATTACGCACAGGCACAGGCTACTCTCTATTAGAGTGCTATGGAGTGCTTTCTTTACAGTGAGGGTGACAGAGCACTGGAACAGGCTGCCCAGAGAGGTTGTGGAGTCTCCTTCTCTGGAGACATTCAAAGCCCGCCTGGATGCGTTCCTGTGTGATCTGATCTAGGTGTCCTGCTCCGGCAGGGGGATTGGACTAGATGATCTTTCGAGGTCCCTTCCAATCTCTAACATTCTGTGATTCTGTTTTTCTGTGATTCTGTGATTCTGTGATTCTGTGAAAGTTAAATCCATTTTGCAAGAGTCCAATTTCCTCGAAATCTAGTGTTTTTCTGAGTTAGATTATCAAATAAGAACAGTATAAATACAGGTATTTCTAATTTATAATGAATGTTTATGAAAATGTATTATTATGTACATTAAATTTATATAGAATATCTACAATTTATATAAAATATAATCGATAAAAAATGCTTTACAGAAGAGAATCAGCCTTAATGCTGGGGTCATCTCTTTCTGTAACTGTTCCATAGCTCTGTAAGCCCAAACTCTTTTCTATGACAGCCATGAAATCTTGAAGCCCTCAGGTCTTTGACTCCAAGATAGTCCAGTGGGCCAGCTCCTGAGCTGCAGGAAAACAGAAGGGATTACCTCAGAGCCTCTGTCAGCCATGCTGGGTTCCAGTCAAACTCTCTTAATATTGATCTGTCTCCACAAAGTTTTTTGTGAAATGTCCAAAGAATAATCAGTCTGATTTTGGTTTGGTTTGGTTTGTTTCTGTTTGGAACTTGTGGCTGTACATTCACCCCTTCCTCAATGCACAGCAATTCTCCTGTTCAGTTATGGAGAAATCCTAGAAAGAGTTCTGGTGTGTAGGTCAACAGAGATCTGGGAATATATAGCTGCTGCACGGCTCAGTGCCTCTGCGCAGTGACAGCAGTGTTTTCCAGTATTTTGCAGGTCATGCATATCAACCAGTTGGAAAGAAGACTAAATTGAGAAGAATCATAGAATAACTTAGATTGGAAAGAACCTCTGGAGGTCTTTGCAGTCTACCGCCCTTGCTCAAAGCAGGGCTAAGTCAAAAATTAGGTTAGGTTGTCCATGGCCTTGTCTAGATGAGTTTTGAAGCTCTCCAAGAACAGAGATTTTACAGTTTTAAAAAACCCAGCTCCTCTAGCCTTGCATTGTGCATGCTGTGCTTCAGCTCCCTTCCTACATCAGTGGCCCTCTGCTGTACTGCATCCAATTTGTCAGTATCTCTCTTGTCCTGTGGGATTCAAAATTTGACACAATTCTCCAGGTGTGGTCTCACAAGCGCTGAGCAGAAGAAAACAATCACCTTCAATCTACTGGCTTTACGGCTGCTAAAGTATGCGGTGAGCCTTGATCACTACAATGGCACACTGCTGCCTCATTTCACCTAATGCTCCACAACGACCACAAGTCCTTTTCTGTAGAGTGTCTTCCTACCTGGCTGTGCCTAGCCTGTCCTGGTGCATGGGGTTATTCCACGCCAGGTGCAGGACTTTGCATCCATCTTTGTTGAATTTATGAGGTTCCTGCTGGCCCACTTCTCCAGCTTGCCACAGTCACTCTGAACAGTGGCTCTGCCCTCTAGTATCTCAATCATTTTCCTAAATTTGATGTCACCTGAAAGCACAAGGACAGTGCATCCTGCCCCTTTGTGCAGGTTGTTGATAAAGATTTTAGGCATTATTGGTCCCAGTATCAACCATTGAGGAATGCCACTTGTTAAACTTCGAACCTTTGAGCTGCTGGCCAGCCAGTTTTTCACTCACCTTATGGTCCAGTCCATCCAGTCCATATTATCCCAATTTGTTTTCAACACTGGGAGAGACTGTGTTGCAAAACTTGCTAAATCAAGGTAAACGTTGTCCAGTGCTCGCCCTTCATATACAGAACCAGTCATCTCCTCATAGAAGGCAGTCGGGCTGCTCAGGCAAAATCCACCCTTATGAACCTGTGCTGGCTGTTCCCAGTCGTGATCTTGTCCTTTCTCTGCATGTAAAAGCTTCCTTGGGGACTTGCTCCATAATCTTCCCAGAGACTGAGGTTAAAAATTAGGTGTTTCTTAACTCTCTTCTTTCTTTTACTCTTGAACCTTTTATTCTTCCCTAAGGAGAAGTCCCTAGTGCTATTTATTGCTGGGAAGAAGCCATTCAGATGAGAAAGGCTGGCTGAAGACTATCCCACTGACAACTTACCAATGTCACAATTTTGTAGCATTGATGTCACCTGTAGTCATGGCACCCAAGCCAGATGTCTACCTAAGCCTAATGCCCTGATTATTTCCTGGCAACCAACTGGAGAATAACATTAGTGAAAGCTGGTCTCCTAGAACAAAGCATGAACAGGCACCAATTTAACATCTTCCTCTAAATAGAATTAGTTATAGTGGGATGCTTCTATCAAAACAGTGAGGCAACTTCCAGGAATTATAGTCGGGAGCCAAAAGATCATCACAAGCCACATTGGCGACACTTTTCCCTAGCCCCATACCCGCATTCAAAAATACAGACACACAAGTTTACATGCCTCATGGTCATATTTTGTGCAGTAATTAAGCAAGCTCAGCATGAAATTAAATGGCAGCTTGCTTCAGTGAACAGTCTGTTTTACCAAACCAAAGTTCTTTTATCTTTCTCTTAATTAGTTTCAGAGGGGCGGGAGGAGCTTTTTCACAAGTTTTTCAATCAAATTAATCTAGTGTGACATATTTGACTTTCGTCAAATGACAGTGGGTACCGATTGAAAGGTTTTTCCCTGATGACCATAAGATGTTTTTGTACAAAAATGTTACACACAAGAAAACATTAAGTCTTCTATCTAAAACACAGGGCACTGTGTGTCACGAATGCCAGCCCTTCTTGTCTTCAGTGCCAGCCCTTTTGTCTTCCACACTGCTGAGCCATTCAAGGTCCCACATCATCACTGTCTTCCTCTGCCAAGTGTGTGGCTCTTTGAAGTCTCTCAGTGCCCACCATGCCCCAGTCAGAGGGGTCATGACAGAGTGGCTTGAGGCACTTCTCTGCTTCAACACCGTGAAGACACCACTTCAGAAGTGCTCCCGTGTCCCGCCAACATGGGAAGCTCTCAGGGCAGCAGAAATTCTGGTGTTTTGCTGTTGGGCACAACTGAAGACCTGAGTCTGCTGAAGAAGACAGTCTGCTTGCTGCCTCCCACAGAAGCCACTGACCCAGACCTGCAAGGTGGCCTGCTGACAGCCCCGTGTGTCCTAGCTGCAAAAAAAAAAAAAAAAAACCACCAAATAAATAAGGAAAGCAACAGCTGCTTACCTCAGTCTGCCTAGCCTGGGGTTGTGCTTGTGCACCAAGCCAGTGTGGGGTCTCTGCATGTGCTTCCAGAGGAGGCCTGGGAATGGGCTGCTAGGTGACTGCAGTGTACTATCTATCTTCCACTAGATAAATAAGTAGCACAATTGTAATTTAATGTTACACATCACATTTGAGACCTTGGCTGTACTCTGGCACATTTGTCCTAAAACTAAGAGTAGGACAAGACTTCCTAAATTGCCTACTCTGTTCCTAAGCCAGTACAACACATTCTTTCTGATACAATCTTAAGGAACTCTTCTTGTCTATTTGTGGGTTACTCTGTTTTCAATCTTCTTTCACATTGCATAGAAAATTATGTTTCTCTCAATGTCTGGTCCAAGAGAGTGCAATATGGAAACCCCAGTATTTCTGAGCAAGCTGAAGTGGAAGCTCTGCAGCTGCACTAACTCCTCATTCTTCCCAACTCAACCTGCTCTGCTTAGGAACCTCAAAAATTCTTCTGACACCAATCTCAAAATTTCCACACCTTGTTTGTGGTCCTTCTACTGCTTTTAGACTTTCACACAAATTATTCCCATCTCTCTAAAGTTGTGAGGTAGTTGCTCTATCAGATTGGTTTGCAACAGCTACTCAGTCCAGTAACAAGCTTCTCCAGCTTGCACGCAAGGGCATTGCTCATCAAGGAGCAAGTAATATGCATTTTAAATTCATAGAATCATAGAATGGCCTGGGTTGAAAAGGACCTCAAAGATCATCTAGTTTCAACCGCCCCTGCTGTGGGCAGAGTTGCCAGCCGCTAGAGCAGGCTACCCAGGGCCCCATCCAGCCTGGCCTTGAATGCCTCCAGGGATGGGGCATCCACAGCTTCTCTGGGCAACCTGTTCCAGTGCCTCACCACCCTCTGCGTGATAAATTTCCACCTAATATCCAACCTAAATCTCCCCTCTCTTAGTTTAAAACCATTCCCCCTCATCCTGTCACTATCAACCCCTGTAAACAGTCGCTCCTCCTCCTGTTTATAGGCTCCCTTCAAGTACTGGAAGGCCGCAATGAGGTCTCCCCAGAGCTCTCTCTTCTCCAAGCTAAAATAGGAAATATTGTTTCCTAGTTCTCACAGGAGCCAGTTTCCTCCTTTTCTTAAAATCATAGGCAAATTCTGTGGTCCTAAGAAGAGCAAAACCACTGCTGAAAGCATTTTGAAACTCTTAATATATTGAGATAGTGAATATATTTGAAACTATAATATATTAATGGTAATATAATGGTAATGGTAGTAAGTAAGAGTTACTGTCTTCATTATAACTGGCTAAGGACAACTTTAGGAAAACATCAGTATGATTTTTTTCCCCTTTTGGGTAAGTATCAGTTTTGGTGGAGGGAAAAATTCCAAGATTTGGTGCCACTCACCCACACTCTCCAGGATAATATATCCTGAAGATGGAAAACTCAAATTCAAGTCTTTTCAGGTACATCATTCAAAGGAAAGATGTGAACATGAATAGCTCACAATCTGCAGCAAGTCTTCATACTAATAAGCAATAAGCAGTCAATCACATTGAATATTTACTTAATCAACACAAACAGAATGGCTCCAATGAGACAGAAGATAGAGGACAAAATTGACTTTTTTGGACAGCAATTTTTTTAATTTACCTGGGGTGTGGCTTTGCCAGTCAAAATAGGACATTAAGCTGGTTCTCCTATATGTTTATTAAAATTTTCCCAGGGTTCAGTCTGATTCTGCAGCAGATCTAAAACATATGCCAAAGTAAGATTTTTTTGCCCCTCAGAATGGGATTTGTGTTTTCTTTCCAGTATATGAGGCCTTATAGCAGTGTTGGCCATGACACCTTCCCCCCTTCTGGTGAAAAACTCCCAGATCCATCCCATATTATTAGTATTAGTATCAAATGTTACTCCCCATCCTCCCTTCGCCCCTTTTAATCCCACTTAATATGCCTGTTCTTTCTTCTTAAACTGGGCTGTACACAAGGTTGGGCAGCTTCTTAAATACTGATGCACTCCTGAGCACAAAAGATCTTGAACTTGGCCTTCGGACACTACTATCACAATACCAGAAGGAATAACATTTCATCCAAGTCTTGGATGTGAAATCAGGTTTTCTGAGCAGGGAGTGTACTTTTCATGCTGTTATCTTTACCAGAGTTTGTTCCTTTTTGGTCTGTGGAATGCGACTTTTAACAGATTTGTGCATTTTTATTATTATAATTAACTAGTTCTTTTTGAAAGCTTTACTCTTACTACCATAACCACTTGCAAAACAAAATGTTTGAGATGCCTTTAGTTTGTGAATAATGTAATGCCAATTTTGTGTAAACAACAGGGTCACATAATGCTTTCTTTCTTGTGCAAATTATGCAAAAATCTAAACAGGACCAACAGGATTTATCCCTCGGACATCTACATTTTTAGAAGTCTGTATGGGCTGTATGAGTATTAGTGACAGCAAATTTTATCTGTAAACTTTATCATCCCTCTCTGGCCTGTCTGTGAAACTCCCATTTACATTAAAAAAACCTGATACGTGCATATTGACAGGGCAATGTAAATTTGCATTAGTCTTTTATTTCACAATTGTTTTTCCATTAAAAATATTTTCCAAGGTAATAAAACAACTTGTCCTTAACATCTGTGAGATGGTTATGTAATATGAAATTGATTTTTTTTTTTCCAAGGGAAATTATATTGATTCAGAAGCTGTTAAAGGAGAGGTGCTAAAAGTTGGAAATAAAAGCTGTGAAAACCTCCTCCTGCAGCCAGAATCAATTCTGTGTACGGTTCCCAGCGATCTCCTGAAATCCAACAGTGAGCTAAATATAGAGGTGAGGCAGCTACACCACGCATGAGATATTAATGCCATTTTTATTATCATTCACAATGTCACTATTGAACCTATAAACTTCAAATTTAAGCCTAAGCCTGTGTTTACAGAGATATCTCTATCACTATTTGTTTGGGGTGGAAGTTCAGATAATATTGACTATTTTAAGAAATAAAATGATAGTTATTAACCCAAACACAAGAGGAAACATGGGGAATAACGGGAAGCTGTAATGGAGTAAGTTTACTTTGGAGCTCACAAGTCCTTTTCTCAGCAAAAAAAAAAAATCTGCTGCAGTTAAGAGGATCAGAACTTTTCTGAAATTTTTTTTTGTCTGCATTTTATAATTTCATTTCAATTATTTTTGTAAGGTGCAGACAGGACAAATGTTTGAGTTCCACTATCATTCTAAAGGTGGTCTCACTAGAGTAATTCAGAATGCTACTGCAAATTTAAATTGTAGACAGTTTTGTCCTACTGATTCATATAATAAGACAGAAATCTTTCAGTATCTTTGTATTTTTTTAAATATAAAAAAAAGGAAAATTGCAGCAGAAGTGGATTACCTTTAAACTATGAAATTTAATTATCATGGAGTCTGATTCACTGAAAGCAGTGGAAACTTTGCCAGTCATGTTAAGTGTGACTAGGATCAAAGTCTATGTAAGCTCTTTGGAGCAGGGACCATCTATTTTTTCTATGTCTTTATGGCATTCATCTCAATAGGAACCTGGGCTGTGAATGGTATTCCTATGTGCTACTGCAACCTAAGTAAATAATAATAACTTTTATTGCTTTATTAATACAGTAAATAATTGCTTTATTAATACAGTAAATATTAATTTATTTTAACATTAATTTACTTTGAAAAGTACAAATTACATTTATTGGATGTATCAGGCAAACTATAAAATCAGATGCAGCTCTCCTTTTGGCATATCAGTTTCCCAGACCTGGAAATGCCTAGTTTAATCTAATACTTGTGCATATGCTACATTCTGTACCTGTTCATATTTTTAAATATGCAGCTGGGACTGGCACTGCATTCAACCAGTTCTACTATGTGATACTTCCTTAACCTCTAAGAAACAGATATGCGTGATGTATTTCGTACATAGAAAAGAACACAACATAAAGGGGTTAAATAAGGTTTCTGCTTGTTTACTGGCAAGGAGCCTCAGAAATTGCAGTCTGCCCAGCGAAGAAGAAAATTTGCTCTTTTGACGGGCAAATCCATCATTACAGTACCCAGAGGAATGAATTCCACAGGAAGAAGAGAAAAGATGGCCAAATGCATTCCAACTGACTGAGCTAGTGCCGTGTGACCTAAAACAGTTTTTCCCTGTTAGCTGCTTGGTGTTTGTTTGGTTGTTGATTTGGGGGGTTATTTTTTTGTTTTGTTTTGTTTCTTTAAATTGTCGACAAGCAAGAAGCTGGCAAGGGACAGGCTTACGTGACCCTGGGAACTAAAATGCAGGCATGCTGTCAACAGAGAGTTTGATGTTACAGCATATTTATGCCAGAAGGACCCATATTAAAGACATTTGAGCTAGGGTTTTTTAACATACATCTCATCCTATATATCCATAGGCCCATGCATTGCCCTGCACCATTTGAGTAAAAGTATGAATTTAGTATTTTGAATTAACATCTGGTAGCAGTGGGACATTGTTATCCAGAGTGCGTGTGTCAGTGCGTGCTCTGTGTGTGTGTTGTAGGCTGTACAGAACTGTGTCAGTAGCACAGCTCTTGAAGGCATGATGAATCAAAAAATGTAGATCTGCTTTCACATACACCAATATAATTTCTCCACTCCCGGTGTCTTATCACAGTACAGCATCACAAAATAAATATTTAATACATATGGGACATATCAGCTCATACTTTAATACTAATAATCTACTTCTTATTTGAAATCATAACACTATTTTTTTTCTTTTTTTTTCAGTGGAAGCAAGAAGTTTTGTCAACAGTTATAGGAAAAGTGCTGATCCGGCAAGATCAGAATTTCACAGGACTCATTGCTGGAGTTGTTTCAACATCAGTTTTAATTTTTATCTTTTTGGTGTTTTTCCTTTGGAGAAGGAAGAAGAAACAAATTAAAGGTCCATCATACTCAATTTCATCAAATAATTCCATTATTATATCTCAGATTTAAAAACTGACATCAGTTTATGCTTTGTTTAACTGCCATGCAATGCCCTGTTGTAACCTGTCAGCAGAGGTTTCACAATCAAGTCCAATGTTTAGTTGCATTTCGGCCCTTGGCTCTTGCCTGAGCTGGGTGAAGGGCCACACTATGCCTGAAGGACAAGGATTTTGGAGGAACTCTGAACTATTAGGAAAACTTACTAACTTCTCTTCCTCAGTCAGCCTTGGAAGGGGGGATGAGTAAATGACACGTGTGGAATCACGAGTACTTTAGCTTCATTCAGTTGCCTTGTAGCCTAAGTTGTGCAAGTCACAAAGTGCTGCCATGTGCTGGTGTCCTGTTCACCCAGATCAGGAACTTGCTCAGAGTGTGCCTCCTCTGTGGCCTCCATGTCTGCCGCACTACACAAGGGAGGAAGGAGGAGGAGAGCTGGTACATAACCAGGTCTTACTCTAACACAGTATCACAGACAGATGATGAAGCTGGACACAGGGGCTTCCGCCGAGAGTGGGGCTTTAACACAAGTTAAAGCAATTCTTGTGCTGTACATGCTCATGTTCAGGTCCTGTATATGTCTGCCTCAGCAGCAACCTGACCCTCTTCCCAGAAGAACAGAACATCTAAACTTAAATAAATACCTAAATGAATGTTGTCACACAGTAAACATGAGAGTTTTCTAATCTTTCTTTCTCCCTCTCTTTCAGATCTGGGAAGTGACCTAGTGCGCTATGATGGCCGAGTGCACACTCCTCACCTGGACAGGCTGGTGAGCGCAAGGAGTGTAAGTCCAACAACAGAAATGGTTTCAAGCGAATCTGTTGACTACAGATCAACTTTTCTAGAAGGTACACCTCTATTGTGAATCTGTATGGATGTTATTTTATACATCTTGCTTTTCATATGTCTTCAGATGATAGCTATTTTGATCAATATCTTAATTTCAATTTTTCATCTGGCTTGTCTCTGTCTGCATTGTTTGAGACTTTCTTGTGTTCATAGGTTTGCTATTTGAACTGAGTTTCTCAGGTGCTTCCCAAGATTACAGTGCAAAGGATTTTTACTTCTACTTAGGTTGGAGGAATATATAAAATACTGTTAGTAAAAACTCTCTGTAAATATGCTCTACAGTTTATTAGGAGATAGTGGATATAACAATTCTATGTTATCATGAAGTCCATCACACCATGCATAAATCCACTCTGAAAAAAGTGATTTTAAGGTTAGCATCGAGTGGCTGTAGGTTTAGTGTGTCTCAGTGACTTCATACAGTCATTACAAAGAAACTCTGTCAGCCCAACATGGGACATGGAGTTTTTTAACTGATATTCTTTTGTCTGTTCATGCCCCTCCTATAAATTGGCACATTGTGTGACACAGAAATGTTGATTTTAAAAATTAAGCTAAAGGGATATGAAAACTGTGACAGATTGAGTGGAAGTCCATGTGTGCTGAGATGCCAGTCTCAGAAAACACTGTTCATTTTCAGGCCTGTGGGTATGAGGGGAGAATAACCCTATGCTGAATATATTTTTCTGCCTAATGACACCATTTTAGAGTGGGTATTCTCCAGAAGAGCACTCTGCTGTACTTACCATACCCCATTAGGCTGAAAATGTCCTTTAAGATGTATGGAGTCCACGTTCTGTGAATCTTTAACTATTAGGAGTTACCACAGAATCACAGAATGGTTTGGGTTGGAAGGGACCTTAAAGATCATATAGTTCCAACCCCCCTGCCATGAGCAGGGACACCTCCCACTAGACCAGGTTGCTCAAAGCCCCATGCAGCCTGGACTTAATATGATATTCAACCATGTGATATTTGGCCATTATGATATTATGACCATATTATGATATTTGAGAAATCACTGAAATTCATTAGTCTTGGTATAGACAGTGTCTTGTACTATTTCAGGTGCTGCCATATACAACTCAATAGAAAACACTCCAAATCCTTATTCCACCTTTGTAATCCCCAGTCATGGAGCTGTTTGAGAGCCAGGCCTGTTCCCAGCTTCCTTTATGATTCTTTAATTGCTGCCGCCAGCTCGCACAGGAACTGTCTTGATTGTAAGATTCCCAAAGGAAAAGGAAAGCCTGTGCCACTGGTTAGAAGGGAAAGTGGTACACGAGACAAAACTATGCAAAGATCCTTGGTGGAAGGTAAATGTGTAGTGGTCCTGGAGCCACTGTGCACTGGCAAAGCACAGCAAGAGTGTTCACGGAATGTTTCTCTAAGAATATTCATGTCAATTAGTGTCAAAGAGTAAAATGACAGGAACATTAGAAAACATGCAGATTTACATGTAACAGCTGTAAAAAATATTTTTAAGCCATGCCTAGAGTATTTTACCATGATTATTGAATAGATATTTGCCCTTGGTGACATAAACATGGCTTTGTAAATGTAAGAGTTTGTATTTTCACATGCAGATATAGCAGCACTGAGTTTTTCTCCACACCTAGACTGATAACAGCACTATGTGAAAATTTCCCAAATATACAAAGCATGTCTGTACAACACCTTTAACTCTTTGTGATAAAATCATAGAATCATAGAATCATA
>NW_010114317.1:0-370 GCF_000699245.1 Pterocles gutturalis
GGCGCGCGGGGTGTGGGCAGCAGTCCCGCGCCACGCAGCACCTAAAGGCCGTTCGGATTGATTGACAGCTAACGGCACGCCGGCCTGTCCGGCAGCGAGCTCCAGCGCCTGCAGTCGTGCCTCCGGGTACGGCCCCGCACGAAAAACCGGCCTGGGGGCGGGAAACGGGCATCTCCCTCGGGTGCCACCCTGCACGGGGAAACGCAGGTGCTCGTGCTCCTGGGGCCAGGTTCAGCCGTTAAGTTCAATGTACTTTTAAAAAAGTCAAATATTTAAAACCAAATTTAAGTTGAAATATCAGCAGTATAAACAAACACGGTAGACCATTAGAAACTGGAAATGTTTTTTTTTTTTTTTTTTTTTTAAATTA